>NC_051164.1:90982837-91137459 GCF_013339745.2 Dermacentor silvarum
ACAGTCATCGCACGAGCGTCGTCCGCCCATCCGCTTCGGAATGCAAAAGGCCACTCTTAGCCATATTCGAAAAAAGTAGGGTAGCTCCTCGATGGCAGAGTCCAGCTGGGATGCAAAGGCGTAGAGAGGAATCTAAGTTGTGCAGCAGGTTGCTTTGAAAACATCCCGCGTTCCACGGGGAGAACGTGATATCCCGGGTGAGCATTCGAAGTTTTCGAGCGGCATCTGTCCTTGATAACGGTATAGTCCATCCATCCATCCATCCATCCATCCATCCATCCATCCATCCATCCATCCATCCATCCATCCATCCATCCATCCATCCATCCATCCATCCATCCATCCGTCCATCCGTCCGTCCGTCCGTCCGTCCGTCCGTCCGTCCGTCCGTCCGCTAGTGTGTGCGTGCCATTAACGTCCAATGTCAAAGCAACATGTGCAAGGCACGGAGAGGGGTCGGGCACACGCCTCTCCGCGAGGTGGTTGCTAGGCAACGCAGTGACGTAATAGCTCGGCGAGGTTTTGCGGCAACAGGCGGCACTTTTTACGGTTAGCTAGAACAGCTTCGCTGTTAAAAAAATCGACGGTAAATGTAATGCAAGTGTAATCCAAATGCAATAGTAATCTCGACGGTAAATGTAATATCAATTAATATAATCCAAATGCAATGGTAAACTCGGCGGTAATGCAGTTCCATTCAACGTAAAAGCTGGGGAAGTGCCGAGCAGTGATTCGCCGGCGTTCTGCGGCAGTCTGCGGCTTTGGAAACGTAGCAGTAACCGTAGGTTATACTCATCGCTGGGACTTTGCTTGCTACTAGGGAATCCTTACATGCAGAGCAAACTGAGTACTCACTATAATTTGTCGATGCATTGCGGGAAATTCTTGTTGAAGCACTGCGATTTCGTTGGCTCTCGATTCAGCACTGCGGATATTACCGATTTTAATTAATGCGTTGTCAAACCAAAGGCGGTCACAAACTTTGCAGCTGTGCCCAAAGGTATGGTCAAGGAAGTCGCGCTTGAAGCGAGCGTCGGCGCCTCCGACTTCGGGTAAGCGGCGTTCTTCTCTTCGAGCTTGCTCTTCGGCTCCTCGCAGTTGTGGGTCGTCGTCACGGCGTTGTCGTTTAGCGTCTGCTTCCCGTTGTCGGAGCTTGGGGTTTGCTTGTCTTTTCTGACGCTTCGCTTGAGCTTGGCAGGCCTGCACTTGCGGATTGGCCGGTCGACGCTGGCATTCCCCTCGAGCTTTCCGGGCTAGGACTTGGGGGTTGGCCTGTCGACGCTGGTGAGAAGCTTGTGTTTGGGCCTTCACGATTAGCTTCCCTGCGCAGACGAGCAACTTCAGCATCTCGGGAGCTCACCGCTTGATCAGCCCTGCGTCGGCGCTGTCTTTCACGGGCGAGCGCCCGCTGTCGCTCCAAGCGTACTTGCTGCTCGGCGTACATGGCGGGAGAGAGCGTCCCGGAGCGCGGTAACGGTTTTTCTATAGGTGCGCTCCTCCTCTCCTGCCAGGTGTCGCGTGTTACAAGCGATTTGAACGAATTTCTGTTATGTTAATTACTTCGATTAATTAATGAGTATTTCATAGTATTTCGAATATAGTTAGTTTAATTTTACCCGGTTCTGCGCTGGTACTGGCATGTTTTGCGCTTGTGTTTCCGAGCGTGATGACACGACACATTAGACGCCGACAGCCTAGGCCCCTAAAGTGTTCCGCACTTAAAACACGGCCGGGAATCTCAGCCCCACTCAAATTTATGTGATGGGTTTTCATGGTGTCACGAATGTTGGGGGCAGCCGCTTGGTGGGATGACAGTATACAGTTTAAATCAACCAGTGCTTCAGCCCAGTAATGGCGCAAATTTCCAAACGTCTGGTGTGGGCAGTATATAGACTAACGACCAGGCGAGAATTGCCGTGCAACTGTTCATGCAGCCAACGAAGTGAAGCGTTGCCTACACAAGTGATCTCGGAAAGCCTCCACATTTGCTCTGGATATGATCCTTATTTTCGTTTGGATATCTATTTATTATTGCGATAGCAATTATATGGACACTCAAAAGCAGATTTCTGCCGTCGCCGTCGCCGTGAGGTTCCGTATGACGTCAATGGAGATGAAATCGCCGCCGCGCTCCGAACGCTGTATGTGCGAGTGAAAGGGCGCGAGGGGCGCGCGCTTTCACGGGGAGTGAACGCACGGCGGAGAACAAACGCGCGTTCTGCGCCGTGCTCCCTTAAGGGCTGCAGAAGTAGGCGTCTCTTTCCTCCTTTACAATCACCATATATGTAGAGCAAACGCGCCCTCTTCCGACGCGCGAGAGGCCGTGGGGGAGGGGGGGAGGTGGAGGGAAGGGAGGCGACGTTTAGCTGTGGCACCAAGTGCCTATTTATATCAGAGGCTCCGGCAACAGTCACCAACGCCGCACGCATTTTGAGCGAACGCGGGCAAAACGCCGACGGCGTCGACAACCGTTCTGCGTGGTGCCGGTGCTGCTGCATGTCCAAATTTATACAGCTGATAAAGCTAACATCATTACTCCGTATAGCTCTCTACAAATTTGCTATCGCAATTGATGCTTCGCCTTTCAGGTGAAACTGCGACAACTTTTTGTTATGGACAATCATAAAATATAGAAGTGAGGATAAGACACTTTAAGCTTGAATATTATCTTTTAATCTAACGTCACAAAATATAGCTTCGTTATAGGCTTGAAGCATAAATCTCATTAACAAGATTAGCAGGTTCGCCCGAAGGGCGAAGCATTGACAACCATAACACTGACTACTGAGGTATGGTATGGAGAACTTAATATATTGAGTCCTGAAGGTCAAGCCTGGGTTGACGCGGGCCGCTCCCACGTTGGGACTGTCAGGCCGATCCCTTCAGCCACATCGCGGGCCTTCTGGACTGCCCGTAATTGGTCAGAGAGTGATTCACTTCGTAGCATTTGCCGCCACCATTCTTGTTCCTTGTCACAGTCTGTGAAGACCACGAGGGCACTGCCAAAGCATGTGGTCAAGAGTAATGATGTCATTGCACTTATTACAATTGGTTTGAATTTCCCTCTCCGGATAGATCCTGTTAATAAAATCTGGACTTGGGTATGTCAGTGTCTGTAGCAAACGTAATGTGACCGCTTGGGCTCTGCAAAGCTTACCATGTGGCAATGGGTATTCCCGTCTGCTTAAAGAATAATGTTTCGTGATTTCGTTATATGTTAATAATCCATCCCTGTGTTCCCCGTGTGAAGTGTAAGTTGCTCGGTCTTGAAGAGCACGGCTAGAAAGTCCGCGTGCTGCTTCATTTGCCACCTCATTGAGGTTTGTGCTTGAATTCCTCGGACGGCGTTCTATTACTATATGCCGAACTAGCTCCAGGTGTACTAGAAGAGAGGCAGCTAGACCCCCGAACATCAGCATCACGCATGTGTACACGATCGGGAAGGTGCCAATATCCTTGGGAAATCAAAAATTTACTGCGAAAGCATTATATTCCCCATTACGCGAAAAATCCGTCGACGTAGCCGGCGTGACCGAAAGATGGTACCAAAAATGGACGACGGCGCAAAGAGTAAAAACACGCCACAAAATCCTTGCATCGGCTTCATATTTCTCGGGCGATTCCTGTAGACGAAGTAAATTAATGGCTGAGAAAAGAAAATGTGGCAGATTTCGATGTGGTTGGGAATCGATACCGAGCCTCCGAGGTGCAAGACAAGTACGCTTCCCCGACGCTATATATATATATATATATGGTGGTTCCACGGTCCTCGTCGACTAAAGGTGGGCCTATAGTGCCTGCGTCATTCCACACGTGACTGTGCAGCCAATGGGGAGGCGGCGGCGCCACGTCATGAGTGTTTTAAAAATCAGTGTATAAAATAAAAAAAAGGCATAATTGAACGGCGCTGAGCAGTCCTTCGAGTTATTAACTCCTCGCGGACAAGCGAGCGCGTCGAGATACTCGGCGCGTTTTGATTTGGCCTTACCGAGTCGCAGTTTGAACGCCGGCGAGAACTTGAGCGAACAAGGAACGCGCGAAAAAAGAAGAAAAAAAAAATTCACCAAAGGGACTATAATGCTTTCGCATATTCCCACACGTAAGCAGTCTTAAGCGTTTCTGCCGAATTTTTAATTCGAAGAGACAAAAGGGAGATGCTGTGGCTACTTGGAGCTTCTTGGGATTATCATCACCATATGTATATCTTTATGTACACTGCAGGGCGAAGGCTCCTCCCACCGGTCCCCTGGCTTGCGCAGAGCCGATTCCAAGTTATATCTGCAAATGTCTTATTTTGATCAAGCCAATCTAATTCTCTGCCGTCCTCCACTGCGCTTCCCTTCCATTCGCACCCATTCTGTAACTCTAGCAGACCACCGCTTATCTGCCCTACATGGCCTGCCCAGCTCCTTTTTTTTTTTTTTGTTTTCTCTTAATGGCAACTAGAATATCGGCTACTCTCTTTTGTTCTCTAACCCACACCGCTGTCTTCCTGTCACTTAACGTTACGCCTAACATTTTCCGTTCTATCACTCGCTGCGCGGTCCTTAATTTGTTGACCTCCGAGTTCCTGCCCCCTATGTTAGTACCGATAAAATGCAATAATTGTACACTTTTAGCGGTGAGATGCCCGTCATGATTCGGTTTATGCGTGGCGCATACGCTCCAACTCATTTGTATTCCTCTAAATATTTTCTTCTCATGATCAGGGTATCCTGCGAGCAATTGATATATAAAGGCAGTCTTGAACCGATTCTAGGGGCTGACTGCCAATAATGAATTCTTGTTCTCTTGTCAGTATGTTGAACATATATTACCTTTGTATTCTGGATCTTCAACCCTACTCTTTCAAGTTCTTGGCTAAGGCCCTCAATATTTTGTTGCAATTCATCCCCAGCGTTGCTGAACTGGAAAATGTCAGTATGCAGACAGTAGTATCAGGGTCTTTCAAAACTTTTCATCTGGTCATGAAACTTACTCGAAAGTTTCTTATAGGGACGTATGGTGGCACCAGAGGCGCTGGCATAACTAGAAGGTTCAGACCCACGCCCATTGGTGGGAGTCGAACCCACGACCTTTGGTGTTAATTAAGGCAAAGGTAATTAAGGTACAGTTGATTAAGACAGAATAATTAACATGTTGTTAATTAAGGCACTCGTATCCACGACCTTTGGTGGCAGTGGAACTCACTTGGAGATAAGGGCGAACCGGCCATATCTTCAAGTTGGATTCAAAGTGAGACCGCGAAGGTCGAGAGTACAAGCCGCTACCTTTGGTAGTAATTACGGCGAAGTTAATTAAGGCACAGTTAATGGAAGTAGGGTTAATTAAGGCACTTGAGCCCGCTACCTTTGGTTGTTGAAAACAAGTAAAATGAAGTAAGAACACATTAGAACGAAAATGTCAAGCAATGTAATGAATGTCTGGTGAGCGCGCAGGCTTTATTTTGCGTGCCTTTGCTTTTTCTCTCCGCTATACCTTCCGTCTTTAATTTCCCCTTACCCTTCCTCCAGTGCAGGGTAGCAAACCAGAATCTCATCTGGTTAACCTCCTTGCCTTTCCCACCATATATATATATATATATATATATATATATATATATATATATATATATATCCTTGGATTATCAATCCGGTCTTCGCCAATTTTGTGCGACAGGCTTTCGCCCAGGACGCCCTCCAAAGATGCCCAGAACATTGGATTCACGGACACCACATACCGCTCCCTATTGGGCTTCCTCGAAAACAACTATGCCAGTCACGGACGTGTTCCGCCAGGTCTAATCACGCACATTTTGTACTTTTTGTATTTTATTTCTTTTTTTTTCTCTTGAGTATGCGGGGAAAGGTCTACAAGCTCTAGCCGTCTAGCTTGTTCTGTCCTTTCCACGCTCGATGACGTCACGGACGCCTGTTGCTAGAATTCGTAGCCACAGTGACTGGCGCAATATCTGGCATTCAACAGGTGGCGCGGATTTATTTTGACGCAGATAACGGGGGGTGCCGCTGCGGACACCCCGTGTACTTCGTCTTTTGGTCCTGCTCGTTGGAGGGCATAGAAGCGCGTTGCACACCGCGTACGCAGCTGCGTTTAAATGTCTTAGTCACGCGCCACCTGTCCCACCAACCGTTGCAAAAGACAGTTCCCCGAAAGAAACAAGGCTGACAGAAAGTATAAGCGCACGCACGATTACTCAAGCAGAGCAACCATACGAGAGAGTGGACTCGGAGGTGTACGGGAGGGCATTTTATTTCGGAACGTAAGACAGTGTAAGGAAAAACATAAAAATTGAAACTAAAAGCAGACGTGCCTCAGCAGACGTGTACTACGTGGAAAGGCCAACTTTTTGCGGCGCAACCAGGCGCTGTGAACGCGGGCCAAACCAAAACCTAGCGCGGGGATTGTATTATAAAAGGTTGACTGTGCTGCAGTCGATAGCATTGGCTGCTACTCGTTTATAAGCTGTCTTCAAGCAACCTGAAGTCCTCGAATACGTTTCGGAGCGGCCCGCTTTGCTAATTGCTGCGAACGCCTTGATTATCCCGGTGTACGTGTTTCGCATTCCGCGCGCTAGGGGGCCGTGCGTCTCTTCTTTTTCCCTCCGCTTCTGCTACGCTCTCGGCGGCGGCCGGCACGGAGCTTTTTTCCGCTCTTGCTTGTTGACGACGACAGCGGAGCCGGCCAACGCAGCATCGCACTTGGTGTGGGCGTTACGTCGAAGTACTTTACAAGACGCCCGGAATCTGCACTTTTTTTTTTCGCGCTCATTGATTTCGTTTCTACGGTAACGACAGGGTCAGTTTCAGCTCGGCGTGGTTTCTCCGTGCGCCCGATGCACTTGCTATTTCCGGCGCTGTGTCCGTAGTAGTCGTGTAGTGTAGTGAGCGTATCTACTTTCTTCGTACCGAGTGACCGACGAGTGAGTGAGTGCCCCGTATAGCAGCAGCAGCAGCAGGAGCATAAGCAACATGTCGACGACACCGGACCTGTTGCCGGCCGAAGCGCCGGCGCCGAGGCTCTGCCACCTGATCAAGATCCCCACGTTCGACGGATACGGATTCAACCTGCACGCCGAGAAGTCGCGGCCGGGTCAGTTCATCGGCAAAGTGGACAGCGGCAGTCCCGCCGAGCTGGCCGGCATGCTCGAAGGGGACCGCATCGTCGAGGTGAACGGCGTGAACATAGCTAGCGAAAGCCACAAGCAGGTCGTCGAGCGGATCCGGGCCGTGCCGAACGAGACCCGCCTGCTCGTGGTGGATAGCGTGACGGACGCGTGGTACACCGAGCACAAGCTGGTGCCCCGCTCGACACAGGATAACGTGCGCTACATTCGGACTCCCACCGGCGACGACGACGTCGACGGAGGGTTGCAGGCGCCCAACGGACACCACACGCCACAGGAGACGGCCGCCGAGGAGCAGCAGACTGCATCGCTTCCGTCTGCAAAGGTGAGACCTTCCGGAGGGGCCAGTTACGGAACTTCCATTATTCCCCCAAGTTGTATAAAGAACACCGCGATAATTGAACAACTTACGATTGTCGCGCCACCTCTAATTTATATGGTCGTTCGGAACGTCGTTTTTAAACGCGAAAGCGGCACTGTTTAGTTGATTTTTCCGCTCGTAGAGGACGCCAGCGTCTGCTAGTTCTAAAAATCGAGCCGCGGGTCGTGACCATCTTTTGAGGCGGAGTTTTGCGACCTAAAGCTCATTGACTTTCAGGCACCACCTGTACGACGCATCATTGAAACGAGGATGTGTGAACCAGAACACGCATTCTTTTGCGTTATACCTGCGATACGAGCAGCGCAGCTGGTGTGATTATGTTTCGATTCGGGCTTGGCGAGTCGTGCTTAAAGCGCGTTCGGCGCAACTAGTATTACCTGAGTCCAGAAATAACGCACGAAGTTTTCGTGTGCGCGGGCGCATTTGCCAAGAAAAACAATTAGAAGTTCTACCAAGGAACGGCGATATCGCTTAGAGGCTTGGTGACGCGCTGTCGCCGGTGTCTTTGATTTTTGAGCAGATAAAATAGCGCCGTCGAGAATCGTCGTGAGAGTTACGCGATAGCTGCTTTTTGATTGCCTTAGTCGATATAAAAGGCTGTTCACCGCGACGTCACCAAGTCGGCATGCCCCAATCGAAGCTCTTGAAGAACCATGTCCGATTGCAGTGATCGGGATGCCCCAATCGAAGCTCTTGAAGAACCATGTCCGATTACAGTGATCGTGGACACGTCCGACAGTGCTGTATAATTATACTTGTATCTGCTCACGTCTGCATTGTCCTCTCTCTCTATAAACATGCTTCGTATAATTCAAGGACGGAATAAATGGATAAAGAAAGGAAAAAAAAATTAATTGTGAAAACTGCGTACGCTTAGGAGGAGAAATTAGCAGCTCCTTAAATTCCGGTTTTCAAACCGTATGCTTCGGATACACAACTCGCTGGCCGAAATTGCGAACTAGCGACCCACGATTGGACTGTCCTGAGGATGAGTTGCCTGGCGTGTATTTTCTATTTTTAATGGACATGTTTTCATTGGCATTTTACTTTAGTACCGCCATTGAAAAGGAAACGAGCAGGCAATTATAATGGGGGGGTCTAACGAACTTGTAATTGCGAGAAAGCCTTGAGGAACACGTTTCTGGTACTGAGGTTTGGAGTATAAGTACGGGGTGGTCGTTAGGTGTAACGACTTCCTTTAGCGTGTTGATGAATTTGCTTAGTCCGTGGCCTTTTGCACCGAGGCGAACGGTGTTGGCCTAAGAGCCCGCATTACGAGATGCGAGCTTTTGCGCGTGTTCGGAAGTCGTCCGCCCTAAGCGTGACAGTCTGAACGCAGTTAGCACGACACAGTGCTTTCCTGTGCGCAACAAAGTGTTGAAACAGACTGCTTGGTGCACGGTGGCGTGTGCACCAAACTTTTAAAGTGGTGGACATCATCGTCATCAGCCTGAATGTGTCCACAGCAGGACGAAGGTATATCACCCATATGCCTCTGTTTAGTCCCATGTCCTGTGTCAGTCAAACTCATCCCGTGTCTGCTAATTTCCGAGTAATCTCATCACACGACAAAATCCTTCGTCACCCTTGGCTGTGTTTTTCATCCGTTGTCGCACGTTCTGTTCTGTGGCTAATTCTGTGATTCTGTTAGTCGTAACCCAACGGAGCCAATGAAACACAAGGGGTCAGTTGAGCTATGCGGGTATTGGTATAATTTAGATCTGGGGGTGTTAGCCAGCGACACTCATGGACAAGGTGGGGGAAGGAGACCCTCCTCTTAACCGAATGCGTCACGTGGCTCGTGAACCTAGGAACAGGAACTGGCCAATAAACCCAATTGTGTTGGCTTTATTTGGCTTCATTGTCTGTTAGCGTCATATGGTGGCGGCTTACGAGAAAAAAAAAAAAAAAAAAGCAAGCCCTGGGTCTTCCTTTTGGCGATTCCGTAACACCGCAGACCTGACAGACCTTAGCTTATTTTGTTTAATTGTTATCCTCCATCCATGTTTCGGCGCCTCAGAGCTGCCCGCCGTATAACATGCAGCTGTGCAACTCCCCGTCTCCCCTCTCTATGCTGTTACAGTAACCCAGAGAAATAATTAAAAGGCAGGTGAGTAATACACGAATTATAAACAGCACCTACGACAAGACACAAGTGTAGAGAGAAGCAGACGACACGGGAGTTGTCGTCTGCTTTTCTACTCGCCTGTCTTACATGTGGTGCCGTTTCGTTCTTATCGCAGGACAAGCAAACACTTCTACCAACACAACGGAAAAAATACCAGAACACTGCAAAAAAAAAAAAAAAAAAAAAAGCGCATTACCTTCAAACCGTAAAATGTAGCCATCTTGTTTAGGACGGCATCCATATACATCTAGATACAATCTGTTTGTTTGTACTAATGCTGATGTTTAAGGTATGTGGTATCGTTTGCACCAAAACCTATACAGCTGTTGGCGCATGTTCGTAGAATACCTTGACGTGCTGTACACAAAACGAGTGCACTGTTGCGGGCAATATCACGACCGCGAAGAAAAAAAAAAGTTATTCATTTATAGCACGATTATAGAACACTTGAACCCTTCCCCAACCAGGAAAAACAAAAAAGTACCCCGCTGATACCCTTAAAATTTTGGTTACCTGAATGTAACACGACCATCGTCTGGATTCCTCGGCCATATGTGCCGATTTTATTTTATTAATTAACTAAAGATATTTTATAAACATGTGTCTCTTATCATAGCCTGCACGGCTTCTGCTCCGAAAATCCACGGAGTATACCGATATTTGCCTTCACAAAAGACGGAGCAAACAGTCGCATGATATATGCGGGATTTTACGGTAACTCTTTCTACGATAACCGGGCTTTACTTACATTTCGTTCTGGCTTCTTCGCGGACTTGCTTGTTAAACGAGCTCGTATATATACGTCTGAATATTCAACTCGGTCAAGTATTTCGCTAAAACGAACGAATAAAACTGCGTTCCTGTTATTACAATGTATAACTTTGCGTGCAGAAGATAAAGACGCGAGCGGCGGCGAATAATTCGAATTGCGCGCAGCCTTCACCTCCGCCGCCAGTGCTCGCAGCCGCAAAACGTCCCAGCCGCTGTTTCTTTTTCTTTTTTGGCCCGCTGCACTTTGGGCGCCCTTGATACTTGAAATTTGGGTCCCGAGTGGATCTTGTCGCGGCCGGTTTTCCGCAAACTGATTTCCATCGGTTGCGTGTGGGTCCGTGCTCGGTGTATACCCTGCAATTTCGGCGCTCTAGCTATAAGCTGCGGAGAAAGAAAGAAAAAAAAGAAAGACAGAAAGAAAGAGAGAGAGAGATGTAGGACCAAAACAGTAAAAGAAAAACGCGGGGAGAATCACTCTGAACGACATTTTTGACGCCTCATCGGGCGCCTCTTCGCCGTGTACCCCTGAATTCACGCTCGAGCGAGAAAACGCGGTAGCTCAGCGCGATCGTGCGCCGAGCCGGTTTCGTGGTAAATGAGTCGCATCATTGATGTTCATGTTTATTTTCTTTTTCTTTTGCTCTAACGCTTTTTTTTTTTCATTTATTTTCTTGTGTGCCGAGCTGTTCGGCGTTACAGTCCGTAACAGCGCCGCAACAAGCGTTTCGGAATCGGGTCGTTTGTTCCATCTTCATTGCTCAAACGTCGCTTTTGATGCATATCGACTTCGTTATCCGCTTTTTCGTTCGTTTGTTTGTTTTCTTTCTTAATGTGGAGCGCATGCCACCTGCTTTGGTTTTCCCGGTGTGAGCAGATATATTTCTTCACGGTGTATATAGCCAGGTCCGCCCCCTTGTGTAAAGCGTCTACTAGAAACGACGTTTATTTAGACCTCTTTCGTTGACGTCTATCTTGGCGCTCTAATATAGCGACGGGTTTGTTGTCCCCCTTGTTTGCCAGATTATCGTCGCGCAACGTCGAAGCGTTGCATATCTGATCCCGCGGCTTCTCGCTTTCTTGCTGGCAGAAGCAAGACTTAAACCGTTTATCTTAAACTATATAGGGGATTACGATGCCTT
Organism: Dermacentor silvarum; assembly: GCF_013339745.2. Lineage (NCBI taxonomy): Eukaryota > Metazoa > Arthropoda > Arachnida > Ixodida > Ixodidae > Dermacentor > Dermacentor silvarum. The sequence goes on from NC_051164.1 coordinate 90,994,381, forward strand.
TATCCGCCGGCAACGTAGTACGTGACCTTAGCGAGAAATTACGCGCCCACTTGGCAAGTCGTTGAGAAATGCGAGACCGCGATCGGAGCGTCACAGGCTCACAGCGTTGCGTCATCGCGCTTTGCCACGTGGCCGCGTCTTTCCGGCGTTTCACTGCCAACATCCAGTTAAAGAAATCGAAACTATAGGCTGCGTCCTCAACCGAGGGCGTGGGTTCGTCCCTGGCCGCGACTGGGCCACATTTCGATCGGGGTGGTATGAAAAAAAAAAAAAAGCTCGATTGATTGATGGATGGATAAGGCTAAGCCCTTTAAATCGGGCGGTGGTTCACGCCACCTAGCCGTGGCTAGTAATGTTTTGTACTTAGTGGAGGGCGCAATTTCACGCTTGCCTGGACTTTAGTCACCGATCAGATAACCTCAGTTTGGTTATTTCTACCCGCTTAAAGTCTATTTTGCCTCCAATGTCCATAGCTCAACCCCATTGCTTTGAAAGAAGTCAGCCCCGTTGCTTTGCACTGCAGGGCGTAGCCCTTTACAGATTACAGCTCGTCTTAAGGAAAAATCCGCAGTGGGCTAAGTGGTTAGACATAATTAAAACTGTTACGCAAAGCGACGAAGGAACGGGATTTAAATCGAGAAAACAAAACACGACACCATGAGCTCGGATGCCGCGTTATGTTTTCAGAGCTTAAATTCCTGACCCTTCGTCGCTTTGAGCAACAGTTTTAATTATACTCGTTTACTTAGATTTAGGCGCACGTCGAAGAACCCCAAAATGGTAAAAAATTATTCCGTGGTCCCCCACTGTACAACGTGCTGGTTTCTGCATCGCTCTCGCCATATATGGCAGGCAACCCGGTGGAAGTTACACAAGCGGTGCGGTCGTAGCTCAGCGCACTAATTGAAATATTTTACTAGTGATATAATTTGACTAATTTAACTTTTTATCTAATCACTCTGTAGGGTGAATGCTGCAATTCGCGCGTTGCATTCGGCGAGTATTCAAATTTGTTTTCACTTAGAACTAATATTGAAACTGGAGCATCGTTGTTGAGACAAGCGCCGTAACACTTGCGGGCAAACACCGTCGTTTTACTTTTAAACACAAAAACGCATGTTTAACCGGAACGTCAACGCGCTTCGTCGCGCAATTTCGGGCCCCATGTTTCGAAACTGGTGCCTACACCTTCTAAGCCGACATGCCTCGTGAGCTCGCAGGCCTGCTGCAATCCGCGAAATCAGTATGCTTCCTGAAGTAATTAATAAAAAAAGTTAATTATTATGGGGTTTGCGAATATTTTAAATTTCGAATACGAATCGAGTAGTCTCTGCTATACTCGATTCGTATTCGATTCGAGAATTTATTATTGAAAGTTGTCGGATATTCGTTTCTTTCGAATATATGGAGGATCAAAACACTTTCATTGGTGTATCGAGGGAGACACGGTGCAATCAATGCCAAGTCTGTTCCTGATTATTCTGCTGTATACGATAGCTGCGGCTGTTTGCGCAGAGGCACTGCAGTCTCTGTGGGAGCATAAATTCTGCTCAAGACTTTCCAGTCAATCGATGAGAATGGCTCGCTTTTAGGCAGCCCATAGACTAATTTGTTCAGATTATTTTGTCGGTCTCACCGTGTATGGCATCCCTTTAAAACAACGTGCGGTGCTGTAGTGTGTCACACTGATATTCTCCTTCAGCGAACACAACTTACACGTGCATCTGGTAACGCGATGTTTCCTCATTTCATTACCGGGATTGCCCTGGTTCACAAAGAAGTTCAGAAAAACGACGGTGGTTCCAATTGTTGATTAAATATAATTTATTGCGTTTTGTACCCTTTCTCTTTTTTGTGTCTGTTTCTTTCTTCATTTGCATCCATTCATGTTATTTCGGCCGTTCAGGCAGGAATTGAACCGACGGCTTTTGCCTCAGCGCTCGGAGCTGTGACGTCAGGCGTGTTGGCCGTACAGCCCACACATTTCATTGAGGGGTGCGGGCGACGTTTATTGCGATGACACTTTATATATGTATATTTCTTTTTCATTTTTAAAGTATAGATCGAAGTGGGAGCATCGGCCTATACCTTAGATGACGTGTCGGTCAGAGTGCAGCAGGCGGTTCTGTTTAACCGGCGACCTCGTGGTGTCTGTGCTCTGACGTCACATCCGTTACATTTGTATCGCGGGGAGTCGCAGGAGGCTCCGACGCGGAACAAATTAACGCGGTGTGCTGCGTCTGCAAAAAAAAAAAAAAAAAAAAAGAAAACTGAAAAGGGGCAGTTGTTACAAGGCTAACCTCTTAATTGCGTCGAGCGACCGTGTCGCTTCCTTCAGCATTTGATATCTACCAGTTTGCTACACAGCGAGTGAGTCACTCCTCAGGGCAGCAATTGGCAAATCCGGTTGCATAGGCGATATACACCACTTATCACTCGTTTGTGGGAAAAAAAGGAAAGAACGTCTGATTCGTCATACAGACGTTCACTTTAGCTTTGCCAGATAAGTTTAGGCGTGTATACGCAAGGTGACTGTGACACGTTAAAGCAAGGCTGCTGCGAGCAACCATAGGTCAGTGCTTTCTTAAGTATACGTATATCGTATTCTGGGGCAGTGAAATTGTCATGTTGCTCGGTAAGAAATGATTTTTCCCCTCTCGTGTTGGCTTTCGTGTTTGCTGAAATAAACAATTAAATGGATCAAATCAATGGATCAATTAAATGGATCATAACCTCCGTTGGAGGTTATGATCAGCTTATGTTACCGCTTATCAAGATAGTTATTACTACCGACTTGTACGAACGCAAGCTTTTCTTTCTTTAAATCTAAGTGTCACGGTTAGATGCTGAAAGTTACACTCCCATGTACCGCGAAGAAAAGCAACCTGTCTCTTCATGCTTTTAATGATAAAACACGCTATTCTTCGCCTAAACGCACAAATGAAGCTGCATTATCGTGCGACATGTCGTCACGTTGATGCTACATGCTAGATTTCCAATAACACCTCCTCGCGGTATTCGGAAAGCACACGTCACGGTTACTTTTGTCGTCCTTAACGGCACAACTTTCTATACCAAAATGTGCGCCAACTTTTCAGGAAAGCTGACGGTCGGAATGGGATTAAACCACTTTCGTACAGTTCCGCACGTGTCTGACTTCACGTATCTGCGATTGCTATCACGCATACGCGATTACGAGTTAATGTAAAAAAAAATATTACTGCGGGACAACGTGCAATATACAGTGGGATCTCGTTGATACGATTCTGCATAATACGTTTTTCGGGATAGTACGTTTTTAAAAAAAATATCCGATGTTTTGTTATTATATACGATTGTACTCGGATAATACGATTTCGGATGATACGTTTTATTTACCGGTTTCCTTGAAGGTCGTATCAACGAGATTTCACTGTATACTGCACAAGGGGTCATGCGGATGATGTAGCGGCGCTTTGTGAAGCGCGTGGGTTTTGAATGACCTTCGGCAGCAGCCGGTTGGGAATACCGGCTTCGTCGACGCTAAACTTTCGCATGTAGCGCAGTTAAGTGTCGTTTATTTATAGCACATATAAGTGTAAACGTGTCCCGCAAGCGGCGATGGTCCTTGAACCATCGCGCGGTATAACTCTCAACGCTGAAAATATTTCCTTTTCCCCCATCTTTGGTCGCCAAGCCGGGGTAATCCTGTCTCGTTGCGGTCAAGGCCCTTGCGGCTCAAGCCAATAAAATAAAAGAAAAAAAAAGCCGCATTGACGTTTCTCTTCGCTTGCCAACTCGCTCGTGCCGGCTACTGGGGACGACGTTGCAGGGTTTTCTTGGTACACAGCCTGACGTGTCACTTCTTCGAGGCTTTCTGATTGCGCGAGTTTCGTAGTCTGGGGGGGGGTAAGCACTCTCGGCGACACCTTGACAAAAGTAGGCGTTTGGGCGGCCTTTAGACGGATATGAATGAAACGAAATTAATTTCTTCGCTAGTGCAGATAAAAAAAAAAGCAAAGGTAATGTCGCTTTCAGTTTGTCCAGTATAGCTGGACACATTTGGGAATGACCGGTGTGAACGGACAGACACGACTTCTCCGAAGTCGCGTGTTTGTTTTTCCGTCATTACTGTGAGAAAAAGGCTTGGCAAACCAGCACGGAAGCAAAAAAAAAAAAAAAAAAAAAAAAAAGCAGGTGGCGACGCCGCCGTGAAGTTCCCTCAACTTGTCCGTGACGTCATGTATTTTCGCGACGTCTGCTCAACCGCGTACTTAATTTGTTATCGGTAACGGTTGACCATATCGTATTCTTAAAAGGGCCGGAGACTGGATTTAGTGTGGCTCCCAGGACATTTGCGGAGCCGTAACGGTGCGAATACGGGAAACTAATTTTGGAATCTATGACGTCACTCTGACGTAGCGGCGCCGTGGTATCGGCGCGAAATTAGAAAGAAAAATAAACGAAAGTTTCATTTATTTTCTCTTTTGTTATCCAATCGAATATCGCGAAATAACGAATATCGTCTTTTGAAATAATTTATCAGTCCAAACTGATTAGGCGTTTCTTTTAGAGACCCTTTAAGCGTCCTGTTCCAAATAAGGTCATAACCGGCATGTCGCGACGACAAGCAGCTATAAAGAGGCTGCAGGAATACACACGCAGCACCTCGTATATTTAACGCTACAGACACCCATAGCAATCACCAGGTTAGTGGCGGAACTACAGGTATTCCGGTTGCTATATTATGGGAGGCGGCGGGCGTTTGCTACGTATCTCGCTGCCGGTGGGCATTAGTGGCCCCAGTTGGCTCAGCTGTCACGTACGGCACGCTGGCTAATCAGGGCGCGCGTTCTGTTTTCAGTCGGACGGGATGACTCGTCGAAAACGGTTGTTCCGAGGCGCCGACGACCGACGACGAAGCTGTTGTCTGAATTCGGCGGAATTTGCATAGTAACATTGGAAGCGGTTGTTGGCGCCGACAACCCGACGATGTAGCGGTTGTCTGAAATCTGCGGCCTGTTTACGCCAGTTCGTTGTTGCGGGCTCAATAGAGGAAAAAAAAAAAAAAAAAAAAAGCCCGCGCGGAGGGGTAGACTCGTCGTAGTGGTGAACCACAACGCAAGCCCATTTCTGGAATAGGGATTTACTCTGGGCTAACCTTGACTCCGCGCTTATCGCGAGTTCTGGAATAGCCATCTTCGTTTTTCTTTTTAATTGCTGTTATCATCCTTTGGGAACTTCACCCAGTCTGTTTGTATGTCTGCGCCATGATGCGTCTGCGCCACTGAGAAAATTGTAGAGCAACATGAAAAACTCCCGTACAGAAGCTGTGCGGGAGTTTATCATGTTGCTCTGCAATTTTCTCACTGGCACTTTGACAATTAGGACAGTGCTTCTCTTGTTAGATAATTAATTACAATTAGCTAATTAAATCTCAGTAACGAAAAAATTACTGGCGGCTACTCTACTGTACTGGAAAAAAGACGCACTAGGTTTCCTTCGCGTAACGCCGTTCCTCTTTTTTTTTTTTATCGTGCAGCTTGATAGCTGGGACACCCTGTATACATAGGTTGCGCGGACGTCATCGCGAACGCCATATTGAGGTACCAGCAGGTCGAGAAGGGGCGTAAGCAAGGAACATGACAGCATGACAGCAACAAAAAGCGCGTCTTGCGTCCAACGTCAGAGCGATAACAATGATCAACCGGTGAAAAACAATCGCCGTGAAAAAGCAAAACAGTTTGCGCGTGATAATACGTTGCACTGACGTCATCGTAGTCGCCATCTTAGGGTACCAGCGCGGTCTGCGTGACGTGACATGAATACTATCTATATGATGTGCGCGGTCTTATTGCTTCCTGGGTTAAAATAAAAGGGGGGGGGGGGGGAGGGATTACTTCGAGCTTTAAGGCAATAAAGGCAGATAAAGTGTAGTAGACTAAGCCGCTAGAACGTATGAAGCCACAAGCACGAAGATCAGACAAATCCATGCACTAACCGTCATTCTCATGGTTGCTAAGCGATTTCAGCGCCACCTCCAGTAATTTTAGTAGGAAACTGTGTTGTGAATATCCGCCGCCGTGAGTCCTTCTTGGTCACCACTCTTGGTCATTCGCGCTATACCTCCTGTAAGTCGCCGGTTTGAATGCACCCTTTCTGCTATATACTCTACCTTGGTGGCCGGTGCGTAATGTAACTCGAAACTAATTTTGAAGACAGTGTCGTTGTGGCTTGTGAGTGACCCTAACGGCGTGTACGACTGCTCCTTTCGTGTTACCGTGGTGCGAGATGCTTGCTGTTTCAAGTGTACGTGTTAGGGGGCTCCAGGGTGGGGGGCAATGCGTTATGCAACCTAATTATCCTCGACGTGTAATGTTGGGTCTGCGAACAATACGCGACCACACACGTTTTCATCTCCTGTCGGTTCTCGAGAGAATAGAGAACTCGGCGTAGTTTACGACTGATTACCGTAGTGATTACGTCAGGTGCAAGAGACTGCGGCGCTTTTAGGGTTGGCGTAAGAGCACGGTGATGGCTGTAATTGCCTCGAAAATTACGGCGTCAGCGCGGTCCCTTACAGTAAGCTCTAGAACATAAATTCTAGCGCCGCTAAATTCGTGGCCGGAAAGCGTTTCGTGTAATCGCTGTAATTTGATTGCCGCAATATTCTTAGCGCAAAGTTGTGATAGCGTCGACAGTATACAGGTGTACGGGGAAGCGTAAGTACGAACTTCGCTCTTGGGGGGAGACATCTCGCGGTGCCGTATTCAACTCAAACGCGCATAATTATTGTACATGGCAGTGAGCGACTGCATTCCACTCGATCTGCTGGCGGGAAACACATGGGCGGGGGGACGTAATCATTGCGGGGATATTTTTGGCTCTTTCTTAAGAGCGGAATCGTGCAACACAATAATATTTTTAACGCACCATGGTTCAACGTGTCTCACGCGATGTCACCACCAGATGTCGCCATCAGCGTTGTTGCCATGGGTTGCCATGGTAACCTTTGTTGCCATGGGTGACTGTATTCCACTTATCTACTGGCGTAAACGTGCTCGTGGTGCCATAATCACCGCGAAAGTTTTTTTTTTCCTTTTTTTATTCGTCTCGATGGGGGAGAGTCGTGCAATACAAGAGCGCTTATAGTGCATCATGGTCGGCCGCAGCGCCGCTATAGCCTCTTCCCTAATATGCCTACACTAGTGCTTCACCGCTATGCTATAACTCTCTAAATTTCTAGTTCATTGTAGCTGAGCGCAGCGTCACAAGATTATGTCGTTAGATACGTCCAGGCTAGTACACCTCTGGCATGCGCTAAACCTTTCGACGCTTGCAGTGCATTATAGCCGATTACAGCGCCACAAGATTTTGTTCTCGGATACGTCCAGTATAGTGCACCACTGACATGCTAAAACGGTCGACGTTTCCAGTGCATTATAGCCTACCACAGCGTCACAAGATCCAGTCCGCGAATACGCCCAGACTAGTACGCCACCGGCATGCTAAAGCTCTCTAAGTTTCCAGTGCTACAAAGGGATACTAAGGAGAATAAAAATGCGTTGAGCTGCATTAGTAAGTTATGCTTCTACAATACAAAAAAAAAAAAAAAAAGAAAAACACACTCTTACCGAGAAAGGGTGCTTGAGAGACGGGTGGCGCCGCCGCCTTGAAGTTTCCGCACTAGCTCTCCATGACGTCACGAATTCTGACCGGTTCCTTACCGGCCTGGTTAAGTTTTTATTAGTAAATATGTGCTACATTGTATTCTAAAGGAACCATAGACTGCATTTGGCAAGTTTCAATCACTTTGACCGAGTCACAAAAGCAACATGCAAAAAAAAAAAAAAGAAGAAACTTCCAATTCGGTTACGTCACATTGACGTGCCGGCGATGGGGCTTCATCGCAAAATTAAAATAATAATAATGATGAAAAATAGAGCTTTAATCTTAATCTTCTAATAATCAATCCATTATACCGCGAAGTTATATCGAAAATTGAGGTTTTAACCAGTGCTTAGAAGTCTAAACTAATTAGCGTTTCTCCTTAGTGCCCCTTTATAAGGTTGATTTCGCAAAATCATGTTCCTGACACCACTACGTCTCTGCTGTGCTAAATACGTCCACGATTACTTCGACTTTTATTCGTGAAGTAACTTCAGTGTAGACTTGGCGTCGTCGTGGACGCTGTGTTCGTCGCCCGTGTGTAGTAGATGTAAGACGTGTCCGTGGGCCTGCCGCGATGTCCGTTTTTCTTTTTTTTCTTTTCGACGGCTATCAGCCCCCCATCGCCATCCGTATCTTTATGGCGTGTTGTTCACCTTCCGAAGCAGATAGCCGCCATTAGAAGTTGTTTGGACCGCGTTGTAAGAGGCGCAGGACGTCTAGTCCAGCGGTTACCCTTGGATGGTCGACTTTGGTCGGTGGGTGCCTGGCTGGGCTCGCGTAGGGGGGGTAATAAGTAACAGCGGCTCACAAGTTGTACGCTCGGTCGGACGGGCGAAGTATAACATTGATCGCAATGCCATTTAAGCAGCGCGTGTTGAAAAATTGGAGGACGCTTAAGCTTCGCTTTTAAGAGTGCAACGCGATAGCATTCAAAGATCCCTGACTGCTTCTCACGCTTCCCGACAACTGCAGCTTAAGCAACCGTAATGGTTACCGGGAAACACTGGCGGTGAACGCTATGCACGAAGGCGAGCTTTCTGGAAGAAACGCGGCCTCTTGCGTGGGGTGATCCCGGAGATATTGCACAGCCGCGCCAGAAAAGTTGCACAATTTTCAGGTTTCCGTTTTTGTTTCGCACTTTAATATTTCAGTCCGAGAAGATTTAACATAAAAGGCATGCGCTGTGGGTGTTTTGTTTCATGACATTTGTTTGTGAATTGTCATTCTCAAAATTCCGGGGAATAGCATTGCCAAGAGTGCAAGACAAGGTATGAGCAACATTAATGATAGAATGGTGTGACAATATAACCCGCATATACCTCATGTCATATAAGAAGGCGTGGTATATACATGTACCTAAATACATTCGGAGGGCCTGCGTGGTTGGGGATGATGTTCTCCGGCACCCGCCGACATCGCACGTCGCGACGGCGGTTGCCGACGCCGGATTTTCTGCGACACGGGGTCCTTAACGATCGCGTTAAAAGTTGTTTAAATTCAAAGTTGCATGGAACAGAAACCTGTGCCTACTTATTTCGAGCTCACCTTGTCGAAGCTATGGGCGAGACTTGCGCCTGTTATTTAGGCTTGCTTCGACTTAGGCAACATGGGCTCCTAAATTACTACGGCGCGCCGTTGCGATCTCGGAGGCTTCATACACACGTCTCTGCCGTCGTAGTCGCTAGCGATTAAACTTCACCTTATGAATTTGGTTAGACTGTGTAAAGTACTGTTTTCGAACAGTTTAGAGGTTTTTCGGCGGAAAAGGGGGATTAGCGGCGAAGGCCAAATTTAGCTTCACTCGGACAGGCTACCAGGCTACCTTTGATGACGTCACAAATCTCTCGCTGATTTGGGATTCTTCTATATGTCGAAAAATCGGCAACAGTTGCTGCTCAGGTTTTTAACGGCTTTCTGATGTTTAATGTTTTCTCAAAGGTAATAAGCAATTTATTGAAGACTTGGCTTGACATCGCCAGAAGCTGTGACGTCACAGGTGGCGGGGAGGGGTGGAGGCTGCTTTGAGACTTCGTAGGTGGACGCCTCGCCATTTGTCCTTCACTCCTACGTAGTCATCTGACGTAGCAAGCACCCGTTGTCAGTAGAAATAATGTATATATACTTTTAGAAGTGTGCACGTTTACCAATAAGGTTTAAAGTTCTCGTTTAGTTTGAACTTATTTGATTTGCTGAAACATCAAAAGTCTCAACTTGATCAATGACGCCCTGTGAAGTTCTACCTAAACCTGTACCGTGCTGCCACTGCCATATTAATGGGTGCATGTTGTGATCAGACAGCCTGCAGTAAAGTATGAATTTTCAGCTCGTGCGGAACTTCGACATTTTGTTAGATTTCCCTCCGAGATTTTCAGATAGATATCTACGGACGGACGGACTGACGGACGGTTAGATATAGACGGACGGACGGGTGTACGGTTAGATATAGACAGACGGACGGACAGACGGGCGGACGGTTAGATGGACGGATAAATTGATGTTATTGAATTTTTTTCCCTTTGGAAAGGCTTCTGAAAGGACATGTCTAGAAGCTGGGGACTACAGCGTCTATCGCCTTGCCGAATGATAGATCATTTTATTGAACCAAGAATGGTTCTGGACTGAGGGTCAAAATCCTCTGTCCGGAGGCTCGCTTTTGTAGTCCACGAGACATGCCTCGACGTAGTCCACCAAGTATCGTTGTGCTGTCAGGATGATGGCTTCCGTGAGTCACCGGGCGTAGGGAAATGTTGGTGTATGCGAGAAGGGGCTAATTGTAGGGTAACGTATTCCCAAAGTATGCGAGAGTGATTTGGTGAGGCTCTACAGTGGTGACGTGTGGACATTCGAGTGTGAGAGGGGTAATTACCACGCTCCGAAGTTGGCTGCATGCAGAAAAGGCGCAGTGCTTTATAGTTAAAGTGCACGCCTGCCAACTACTGTACGAATGACGTCCCATCGATGCTGCGTGCGTCTTATCGGCATTCATATCGTGCACAATTCCTAAGCGGCTGGCAGAGCGATCGCTGTATATCGATCGGGTTATCGGTTGATCGCCCTCAGTGATTCGCGCCTTCTCGTTTCGCGTCACGCAACGTCCGACGTCGTGACATGTCAAGGACATCCCTTGACGTCACTTTTGTTATCTGTCGTCGCAGTATCCATCCAGAGGTAGGTGATGACGTAGTCAACCTGGCCCGAGGCCTTGGGCTTTAACGATAATAAAGGAAACGTTGATGAACCTGCATTGAAATATAGTTAAAAGGCGGCTGCACTGTTGGAGAGTCAAGGAGGGAAACACAGAGGATGTAGAGACATTACTTTTCAGGGCAATACATTTCCCTTAAATTCGATGTTTCGCTTACTGGAACCACGGATCACAAGGGCCGTTAATGAACGCAGCAGATATACTGGTGGTATGAGGTGCCACCCCTATTCAAGTGGTATGCTCAAACCGGTCCGTCCGTCCGTCCATCGAAAACTGCCTAGATATAGGGCGAAGTAGGGGCGTATATGGCAAAAGGAATAGACGAATAATTGACTCACTGCATGAGCTTCTCCGCTGCATGTTGGCTCCCTGAAAATATCTTCAGAAACATCTTGGAAAATTTGTCCCACACCCTACGTATTAACCCTCTATTCTGATAATATTCCGTGGTGATTTTTCTAATTACGCCTACAAGGTTACTACTGCACGGAAATAGCTTATAATTCAAAGCGACCGATAAGAAGCAGAACACACGTACTCTTTTATTGCGATAGCAATTATACGGGCACTCCAGGTGCATTCCTGCCGTTGGCATCGCCGTCGCCGTGAGGTTCCGTGTAAAGTCCACGTGCTATAATATCTTCGCCGTGCGCCGTAGTGTTCTATGTGCGAGGGTGAGCCGGCGATCACGACTCAATCTCGCGCACGCAAGGGCGGGAAGCGGGAAGGAAGCGCGCCGTCTTCCAGTCCCGTGTATACGGCCGGTAAAACTACTATCCTTACTTCGTATACCTGCCTACTAATTTGCTATCGCAATCGATGCTTCGCTTTTCGGGCGAAACTGCGACTTTTTTGCCACATATAGTTAGTCTCGCGTAGCTTTGCACCCTTTGTTTACAAACGCGCGGATTTTCTGCGCCCGAAAAGTGTGCTACCGAAGGCGTGTGTAGTATGTGCGTACACCCACAAGTGTGGTTGCCACGGCGCGGGCGGCGTGTGGCGAAACTGCTTACGTAACGTTTCATCGCAATCTCACACGCGCGTGCCTCGCACTTGTTACGTGCAGTTGCGCGCCGCAGTGCATTTCGTTTTTCGGCCGCGTCTCTACTACGCGGGGTTTGTTTCGCATGAACGTAGAACCGCGTTGCCCGCTTTATCCGTGCACATTATGCGCATGGAGCGATTGGAAAAGGCGCGCTCGGCCCTTCGTCGTCGTACGTTGGTCGAATTAGACCGGAGCGCGGCGGCGGTCGTTAACGTGGCCTGTTTTTTGAGCGAAGGCAATGGGAAAATTCCTCGCACGCCGCAGTGTGGTCTGCGTTCACTCGCGTATCGTACCGTGACCACAGAGCTTTTGTTTTTACTCTGGAAGGCAGAGTATAGAGCTATTTTGTCGTATACTATAAGTCATGACACCGACAGCAGCAGATCCCTGTTTCAGAAGTCGTGCGCTGGTCGCGGATCATGAAATTGAACAAGCACCAATCAGTGGCTTTGTTTATTAATTTTTTTCTAAAGGCAACCTTGATACTGAAGGTTCCGCATGTAAGCGATGGTATCACGAGAGAAAGACAGAGAGAGAAAGAGAGGAATCAGGAATAAACGGGAGACGATAGCTACGTGATGTAAGCCTACTGAGATGTCCGAATATGTGTGTGGTGCGAACGTGTCATGATAACGAGAAGATGATGGCGCATGATAACGACGAAATGACGGTGATGGCCTGTCGACTAAGGCAAGCTATACAGGACGGCGGCATGGAAGTCAGTCCAGATTCCCAACTTCAGTTGGTCTGGATCGGTCAGTCGATGAGTCATATCAATCGGGACGAGTAATTCGTCTCCCGATGTTGGGTGCTTAAATAGCCTACGGCTTCTCCTTATTCGGTCCGGTCTCAGCTATAAACGGACTTGGGAAAGAACTTCCAAAGTCGGAGGTAATGTAGGCAAATACAGCTGTAAAAACGCCGCCAGCGTCTCAAGTCAGATCAATAAAAAGCTGAAGTGCATACCTCCTATAGCGCAATAAGCTTAGGCAAAGAAGTCTGTCCTATACGTGTTTAATTCGTGCTATAAAAACACGCATTCCAACAAAGACCAAGCTTATTACAAATAAAAAGCTAGTTGCAGCTTCCCCAAGTCAACCTTGGTGAATGATTGGTTAGCTTTCGTCACCCCTTCTCAAGAACGAAGAAAACTGCACACCGACATGTTAACTCTGCAATAGCAACACGCCTTCCTAGAGGTAATGAAAGAATAATTAGAGTGTTGCGCTAATTAATAATCGCGCTGACGATTTATCGCGCATATTCTCATATCTGCTACGGCCATTAAATTTGGAGAGGGGAAAAACAATTGAACCTCTATATTGTCACTGATAATGAAGTTAGGAAATTTGCAGGCGCAAGTTGGAATACGCTAGCGCAAGACAGGGGTAATTGGAGATCGCAGGGAGAGGCCTTCGTCCTGCAGTAGACATAAAATAGAGGCTGATGATGATGATGATGATTGTCACTGCATACGACTGGTCATGCGAGAAGCCCCCGACTCGCCTGGTTCCATATTTTCTGAATGTTTTAGCGTGATTCCATAACGTTCGGACCTGTTACCTTGCTGTTTCCTTTCGTCTTTACTTCCCTTCTCCTTATCTTCAACTCCCTTTTCTATGCCCTCCTTCCTAAAGAGTAGGCAGGCTTTGTGCCCCTCTCACTGGCAGTTGCCAGCCTGTTCCTTCCCTATTTCCCTCTGTGTGTATTCCAATAATAATAATAATAATAATAATAATAATAATAATAATAATAATAATAATAATAATAATAATAATAATAATAATAACAACAATAACAATAATAATAACAATAATAATAATAATCCGCAGCCCTCCAATACTGCCGTGTTGCTTTAAGACGTACTGATGCGCTTATTCTACTCGTCTTGGAATGGCCGATCGATACAACAACGTACGTGCGACACCTGTGGTTCTGAAGTACTATCGAACACCTGTTGGGTGGTCTCTTGCCCCCAGTACGACGTCCAGTACATCTCCTTGGGGACCGGACTAAGGCTCATTCACACCGGCGACTGACAGTGGTCGCGCGACCAAGTTGGTCGCAAAGCGACCAGTCGCAAATGGTCGCAAATGGTCGCTTTTCTCGAAAAGCGACCATTTTGGGCCAGTCGCTCACTGCGCGATTTTTCAGTCGCGCGACCGTGGTCGCAAAGCTGCTCAACCAATCAGCGCCGCGCCGAAAGTGATGTGTGTCGTTGTCCACGCCAAATGCAATGCCCGCGTCACGATATGCAGGCTACAGGCCGGTAATTGGTGTCTTGTCTTGTGATTCTGGGACGCAGCAGTTGCAGCAACGTGTCGAATATACGCGGTCGCATTCGCTGGAAGCTAAACAGCAGGAAAAGAAAGCACAACACAAACCCTTTTTCCAGCTGCCGTTCGTTGGATGAGCACGCCACCCAAAGGTGAACAGCGGGTGAACAGCTTTGCTTTAATATTATGCACCGAATAATACGCAATGCGAACTAGAAATTACGACTTGCTCTCTCTCGATAATACTCGTTGTCATGCGCACAAAGTTCGGGCAGGAGGCGGCTTGCGTGGCCGGTCACTTCACGTGAGCGGAGGCACGGGCGCACCCACTAGCGTCGCGTTTTCTTCGGAGGCTTCCGCGCTGCCACAGCTGACACCTCGGCGGAGCACATCAGCACAGGGACGGCGTCTTCCTGTTCGCTCGAATCAAAATCCAGCCATCGCTCGAAACAAAATGCATGGCTGTTGCCGGAACGCGCAACCAATTTACATAGTGCCAGCGAAGTGCGCGCTGACTGCGTAGATCCCTAGAATTCTCGCTAAAGAACGAGAATGTCCGGGATTGCGACTTGCAGGTCGCGCTCAGCCGGGCTTGCCGGTGTGAACATCAGTCGCCTTCGGTCGCTTTTTGTTCGCGAGTCGCAAATGGTCGCGCGACCTCCTCAAGTCGCCGGTGTGAATGAGCCTTAAGCCAACTGTACTCGGGAACATTTTATGAAACGAAATTTCATGGCCCCTGGCCACATCCGTGGACGGTGCAGAAAGCGATTTGCGGGCTGCAGTGTCGTTTTTTTTTTCTTTCTTTCTTTTTGAAGAACGCAGGCCCCAGTCACCGTTTGCTGTCCTGCATGCTGTGCGTCCTAACGTGCGTGCGCAGTGGTAGCTTTCTCTCTCTTTTTCACCTTCTATTTATCTTTACAGACAGTGTAGGGTAGCAAACTGGACCCTCGTCTGGTTGACCTGTCTTATCTCTCCTTGCTTTCTCTTCCTTAAATACCACGGACGATAGTCATTCGTGTCAGCTGACACCTGAAATGCGGCCGTGAAATGGATGTGGGAGTTTAGGAAAGGGAAACAAAGAAAGAGTATGTTTGGCACATCGGGGGTTGCCAGCGGCCAATACGTACAGTGTGGTCTACTGTTACAAGGAACATTCCAACATCCGGCTCTCACTTAGCTGTATCCGTAAATGCCGGCCGAAGCTATGCGAATTCACTGCACAGGGGTTATAGGATTGTACCTGCGCCACCGTACCAGCACGTAATCTGCTGCAAAACCGGGTGATTCCGCACTTGCTAGAAGGAACAAAGATCGCGCGTGCTCACTTCACTGTAGCTATAGGTATGGAACCCTTGGTGCTTTATGATGAAAACTCACAGCGCGGAAACAGACAAGGGTGTGAAGGAAGTAAACGAAGAAACCTTTTAATAGTAGTATATCCAGCGCAGTCAATTCAATTCAATTTTATTTCTTGTTCGGGAAATAAGATTGAATTACCTTCAGTGCAGTAGACACACGGCAAGCTCGGCCTACACCACCTAGATAGCACAAGGCCTGTTCACTCCGATCCATGACGTCATGCCGCCTGGCCCGACTGCCGTAGAATCTCATGCGGATGCTCCCGAATGAGCAGCGAGGATTTCGACGTCACCGCTTTCGTCACGCCAGGCTTGGCAATCGAAATTTCGGGCCAGGTAGCATGACGTCATCGATCGGAGTGAACAGGCCTATCTAGGTGGTGTTGGCTCGGCGTTACACACCGATGTCGTGACAGCGGCCACTACGTTGTGCAGCTTACATATCAAGGCGAAAAGCTTCGCGCCAACCCGGATCCCCAGCTAAGCTCCCGAGCCACACTGTATACACTACTGTGGAAGCGGCGAACAGTACAGCAGCGGTATGGCGCCTGCGACGTCACGTTACTGCAATGCAGTGCACTTCCTATAGGCGGCAACACGGTCCCGAACCCGCTGTAGCGTAACGTCGCGCGTGGGATAGGGGCGCTTTCGTTCGTGTACGGGCGACGTCGAACGTCGTCGCCCTCACTGTGAGTGCGTGCGTGCGTTCGTGCTTGCGTGGTTGTTGTGGGTGCCTCGGCGTTGCGCGGGGCTTAATGGGTCGACGCGCCGCGTTCGCTCGCTCGCCTGGAATGCCCGCCGCGCGACCTAGAAATTACACGCCGCCGCCGCTGTTGGTGCCGCGGGGTTTCGCTCGAGCAGAGAGAGCCGTATAGCTGCCACAGCTGCCTGCCTGCCTTGCTCTCAGGCAGGCAGGCAGGCAGGCTGGATGTGTGTGCGTGTGTGTGTGTGTGTGCGCGCGCTCGCTATGGCGTCGCCTTTCCTCCTTTTGTTTCTGGGTTCTTTTTTCCTTTCGGGCCAGGAAGCCGCGCAAAACTCGATTCGTGCAAGGCGTGATTTATGCGCGGTGCATGTCCTGGGCTCTGTTGCTGCTGCTGCCTTTGGGACGTTGCCGCGTGGCTGCTGCTGCTGCAGCGTGTGCACCCGTATAGGGATGTCGTGCGGTGGGCCCCGAATACGAGTAGTAAATTTCTGGATGAATAAAAATGAGTTTCGCTGGAACATATTGCAGTCACTCCTCAAGCCGTGATCGACAACTAACCGCTATCCTTGAGAGAGAGAGAGAGAGAGAGAGAAAGTATGCAATTGTTGCATCCTATAGCAATGGTTACATCATAAATTCGGGTTCGCTGGAACATATTGCATTCACTCATCAAGCCGTGATCGACAACTAACCGCTATCCTTGAGAGAGAGAGAGAGAGAGAGAGAGAGAGAGAGAGAGAGAAAGTATGCAATTGTTGCATCCTATAGCAATGGTTACATCATAAATTCGGGAGTGTTAACATAGACCGCCGAGAAGAAGCTAAGGACCGTGCAACGAGCAATGAAATGATAAACGATAGGCGCAGCCTTGCAAGACAGCCTTGCAAGTGGTAACTATTCTAGTCGAGATTAAGATGAATGAAGTGGAGTTGGGCAGGTTCATGTAAAGGGTGGATCAGGTAGCCGGCGGTGTGTTAGATTACAGAAGTGCCGAGGGAAGGAAAAATAGCGCTGTCGAGAACGGCATTAGGAGTATATAGGTGGTCGGATTAGATAACGAAAGTTGCCGGCGCAGAATGGAGCGGAACTGACTCTAGACGGGTAATTGAAGTTAGCTGGGAGAGTCCTTTGTCCTGTAGTGGACATAAAGTGGGATGATGATGACGACGGCGACAAATGTTGCGACGTGGTTCAAGAAGCCTTAGCTTTCTTTCCTTCTTTCTTTCTTTCTTTCTTTCTTTCTTTCTTTCTTTCTTTCTTTCTTTCTTTCTTTCTTTCTTTCTTTCTTAACGTAGAACACGCGCTGCTGACGTGACGAGGACGACGTGTCGGAATGTTCCGTCCTTGCCGCAAGCCACGTGTCCGAAAAGGCTGGCGTAACAAGACGGAAAACTCCTCTCGCCTTTCTCTCTGCCTGGCATCTAAAAAAGCGGTCGCGGTGGGGTCTGCACGCATTGTAGCACGGAAATTATTTTAGCTCGAGTCCCATTGCGAGCTTCGAAAACCTGCTTTGACCTCTTAAGGTGGTTAGGTGCAAGGTCTTTCTCAGTAGCAAGGTCTTTATAGCTAGCCTCGCTCTTCGGTGATTCAGGCGGCCTGCGAAGAATGCGCTGTACTGCGGTTTTTGAAAGCGTATGTCGGCCTCAGTGACCCGCAATAAGAGAGTGACTGACCGCAGCCTCGTTGCCAACCACGGTGCCAAATGATATACCACGACACGGTTTATCTTGTCGTAATAGCTGCAACCCAGTTCAAACTTCGTAGTACCCATATAGTATCCTGGCTACAACTTCGTTGCAATGTCTCTCCATTAAACAGTCGCGCTTAACGGAGACATGGATTTGTGTAATCCTCTTTTTTTTTTACTTCAGACGTTCTTGTGGCGTTATTATACATTTCCGAATGTCCAAAACTGCCATACATTTGTAAACGCGCGGAGGCAGTACGTTTGTGCGCACGTGCACGATCATATCGATTATATTGCAATATTTTGTCGAAGATGATCCACTCGCAAAGTCACACAGCGGTTTGTAGCCGTAAGGACGACGCTTATGCAGGTCGACGTGCTGCCCAACATTTCTCACGCTGGCCGAACCGCCACGCTTTCATCTCCCGTTCTAGCGCTCGAGTTCCGTCTCGTAATTTTTCTACAGGAAGCTGTATGAAGTGTACAGCCGAAGTCGTCGCGCCCTGCATGCCGTGCCATTGAGGCTAAGACAAAAGCGCCCGGCACGACGCACGAAGACAAACGCGCCACACGGAAGCGCGGACGACGGTGCGCCCGTACCACTACTATACTACTACGGCGGCGGCGGCGACGGTAGGCGCGACACGACCGGCGCGCGCACCCACATGGAACGCAGGCACGCGCCAAACCAAAGAACGCTGCGCAGCGCGCGCCCCTTGCTCCTCGGCGACGACGCCAAGCGCAAACATCGCGAGCGCGCGAAGGACGCGACGGGGAAAGGGGGAAGTAAGCGGAGAGAGAGTCAAACGCGTGGTTGTATGCGTGTGTCGGGGGCGCCCGTATATACGACGGGGCCAAGCGTGGCCGACGGCTGCGCGCACGCTTGCTTGCTCATACGCACCTGTGTCCACGACGGCGGGGACAACGGGGCGAGACGCGACCGGCGCCGTTCGTCGCCGGCGCGCACAGTTGTACAAAGTGCGCAACAACGACGGCGATAACCCGGCGCGAGCGAAAGGAGAGCACGGCTGTCGCGACCGTTCCGGCGCGCACATGATCGGCGCGCCGGCGCCTGTTGCCGATTGAATAGAGAGCCGGCCTTAAAACGGTCGTTATTTTATGTATATCGAATTTTCGCTATAACGAATTACCGGCGCGCCGTCGGCTGTTGCCGATTGAGTAGCCAGCCGGTCGTTTAAAACGTATACAGTTTTGGTCGTTATTTTATGTCTGTCGAATTTTCGCTGTAACGAACTGCGGCCGTCCCTCGTTATAACGAAATCGTTTCATTCGAAACATTGTTTTATTCGAAGTTTTTTTTTCCCGTGGTCCCAACCGCAGTGCGCGAGTTTTAGACCTGATTATTCAGAGCGCTGCACCAGATACGCCGGACTCGTCTTTGAACGAAGCGCGCGAGGCGGAGAACCCATAAGGGGGATCCGGGGCAGCGTTACACGATGGCCCTTTGCATTTCTTCGTATACAAACCTGGAGGTGCCGAGAGCGTTGGTAAAGTCAGGCACCAGATACGCCGGACTCGTCTTTGAACGAAGCGCGCGAGGCGGAGAACCCATAAGGGGGATCCGGGGCAGCGTTACACGATGGCCCTTTGCGTTTCTTCGTATACAAACCTGGAGGTGCCGAGAGCGTTGGTAAAGTCAGGCAGTGTACAAATTCTAGCGTATTTGACTTTAACGGAAGCCAAATTTCTAAATATTCCTGTAATGCAGTTTTCTATTTCGTTCATTTCGTATGTATAGGCTACTTGTGATGATGATGATGACGATGATATGTTGGCATCCCCTATGAAACGGGGCGGTGACCAGTAGTCACCCAGCCTTCTTGAGTTAATCAGGTATGCTATGCATTTTTTTTTTCATTCTAGCATCTACCTTGTACCGATACACATGCCTGTAACGAACGGATCCGTCGTATCACACCGGTTGTGTGAAACAGTTGCAAATTCACTGACGCGGTCACCTCGCCGCCACATCGCGGCATCAGATTTCGCACGGCAGCTGGAACGAAGGCGCCTCTGATTTCCGATAAGCGAAGACTGGTGTACAGTCGTCGCATGGTCGTCGGCAGGTTTTATGCGGCCGACACAAGCAATCATCATTCCATCGGAGGTTAATTGTTAGCGTCTGCGCCGGTTCACGGACCCCTACGCGCGCGCTGGCGCGGACAATGGGGTTGCGCTGTGTGGCTGTTTCGCCAAACGCAAGCGCCAAGCGTGAAAGGAAGGCTGTAAAAGAGGGCGCCGGGTAGTTTATTGCACCTCACGACCCAACGCACGCTCCGCGGCGTTATACAGCGGCGCGCGGTCATTAGAGTTTCATAACGAAGTTACTTGAGAGAGAGATATCTGACGCGGCGATCGTCTATGCAGCTACCGTGGGAATCAGTTAGTGGCTCGCGAATTTCTCATTCCAACTGGCCGCGGCTTAGCAGATAACTGCGCAGATATTACTCTTTTTTCTTGCGATAGATATCGTTTGCACTGTTTCGTGAAGTGTCTTTGTTGTAATACTTAATCGTTGTTGTCAATGATCGTTGAGGAAGGTACTGCCGTTTGATGTAATACTGTCGTTTATTCTTTTCAAGTTACAGTAATACAAATAAGCACTTCCTTTAATATCTTAGAATCTCGCCAGAGCGTCCGTTATAAGCTGCTTACGCACCAGCTCCTCCAAGTCGTTCTGCCTCCGTCCTCTCTCCCAGCTTCCCACAGCCCCCCTCCCCGCCTCCTCCCCGAGACGTCCCTCCCGGCAAGCCCAACCAAAGTCGTAAATTTGAGGAGAGTCTCGGGGTACGGGGAAGCCGTCGGCGGAGGGAAGCACCGTTCCGTTCTTACGGCAGAGCGTCTGGAGTATTTAAACTAGCGATACAAACAAAATAACTAGAGAAACACAACAAAAGAACACCAGTGAGTACAAATGTCTCAACAGTCTTGTCCGAGGCCACCTGTGTGTCATATGTACTATCGACCAAAAAATGTTTACGGACCAAAGGATCTGACAAAAAGCTGAATGTCTCCGCAGCCTCAAAACGCAGCCTGACATTCCCATTTCTAGCGTCTACTGGTACATGCGGACAACATTGTGATGTACGGTTTTACTGGCTACTTTTAAAGGCTGCTCGGATATTTAGCGTTTTCTGAAATCCCGTGGTCCGTTAACTTTTTTTCGTCGATAGTACCTCCGAGATGTCTAGTCACGCAAACTGTTACCTGTGATAGCGAGTCACAATCGGTGTTCGCAACTGTTCACTTACTTTTGTCCGAAGACTCTTGTGTGGCGTGTCTAAACACGCACAAGAAAAAAAAAAGGGGGGGGTGGGGGGGGGGGGGGGGGGGAAATATGCAGTGGTCTGCACCGAACTCTAGGAGGGAGTACAGAGTATAAGTTCTGATATAATAATACTGGTAAAACACCACTTGTATGCTACGTAGGTATATTCTAGTAATAATATATGCAGTCTAAATTATTGTGGCAGATGGAACGGTGGTCCCTATAGCGTCGCTAGACGTATCTTCAATCTTAAGCCCCCACTTTCCGGCTTTGATCCCACGCATAGAACTAGTTCCTCGAACGTTGATGTTCGTGTCATATATTTAGGCAATTTACCCATAGCCAATTCTCTCCGGTATTTCCAAGGAAACTTCCGATCAATGCGTGTAATAGCGCGTGATCTATCGCTTTGAATGTCCCGCACTTTGGGCAATCTGTCTCGCCTTCGTCTTAATTTTGCGCTCGCCGTTGCTTAGCTCGCCGCCCGTATCGATTACCGCCGATGTTTTCGCGCCGGACAAAGTTCAGCATCGCGGCCATTCAGGCTAATATAGGCACTCGGAAAAGCAGGAAAGGCCAAGGAGAACCATGAACCGTCTGCGAGGACCCGTCTAATGACCGGAAGTGCCGGTGGTTTGTCTTCAGGGACATCCGGCACACCAGGGATTTCGGTTGAGGTATAGAGCGCCGTAGGGAGATGACCGAGATCATCAGGGCCGCCGGCGGCTCGGTCACGCTCTTACCACGCACATTTTTTTAACGCGAAATAGGCCTCGTGTCGTAGAAAATACGGCGTCGGTCCCTGCGCCGGCGTCCGCGGCCAAGAAAATCATCCCGAACCACCCCGACCACGCAGGCCATCCGCGTGGCGCAGAGGCGCTGGTGTTTCACTAAGTAGCCGCGGACAAGGAGCGACGCGTGAGCCGGGGCATTGTCATGATGTGACACCCAAGCCTGATTTTCCCACAATTCAGGCCTCTTACTGCGCACAGGATCTCTCAAACGTGCTAGGATTCCCTGGTAAACTTCTTTGTTTACCGTCTGACCATGTGGCACAAATTCCTGATGGACAATGCCTTTGCAGTAAAAAAAAAACACAACCAACATCACCTTCTTTTTTCACGGACTCATGCGTGCTTTTTTTTTTTTTTTGGACGAGGAGAACCTTTGGCCACCCACTGCCAAGACTGCACTTTCGTTTCAACATCATAGCCATAAACCCATGTCTCATCGCCTGTTATGATGTTTTTAAGAAAGTTTTCATCGTCATTGGCAGCGGCAAGCAGTTCTTGGCTGATTTCAACACGGGTCTGCTTCTGTTCGTCAGTCAACAAACGCGGCACGAATTTTGCACTGACACGACGCATCCCAAGTTTATCACTCAAAAGTTCATGACGTGATCCTACGCTGATACCCACTTCGTCAGCGACGAATCACAGTTCGAACTCTCTCGACGTGGTCATCATCTGTGGATGTGGAAGGTCGTCCAGGCTTGGGATCGTCACCGACCGACATTCTTCCGTCTTCAAAACGCTTGAACCAATCATAGCACTGCGTGCGACTCATACAGTCCTCCCCGTATGCTTGGCTAAACAACTGAAATGTATCTGTGAAAATTTAACCAAGTTTGTAGCAGAACGGTCACCCACACACGCTGTTCTTCCAATTCCTTCATTGTGACTTTGGCACCAATTCGAAGAACAGCTTGTTCATGTGCTCACTTCAGCGGCTGTAGCTCGCCAAGTAACGGTCAGAGCGAAACGCGGCAAAGTCGCAGTTAGTTGTCTAAACCTGCCGCTACATGCGCTCAGTAGCCGCAGCGCGCTCCCTCTGCTGGTTGGCGTGCTATTTCAAAAGTTAGGTTTCTGTTTGAACACACAGAACACACAGTTTGAGAAGTTGACTATATATATAGACACCTATAGTAGCGGGAACAGGGCAAGAGCAAGAAGAAAGAAGTTCGCGTGCTAACCGCTCCACTCGGTAGTTAGCTCTCGCCGCCGTTTTATCCAGAGCCCAGCTGCTCTCAACAAACGTCGTCAGCCCCCTTTAAAGGCGCCAGGCAATATATATATATATATATATATATATATATATATATATATATATATATATAACCTAGAGGCAGTAAGGGTAAAAGCAGACCAGTTCAGGCTGGTGCTCGCAAACAAATATTGCAGCTTTAGAAAAGGAAGATAAAGACAACGTAGAGGTAATGAATGAAACCGTAACTAGGTTGATCTCAGAAGCAGCACTTGAAGTGGGAGGTAAGGCACCAAGGCAACCAGTTCTCCCAAGAAACAAAGGACCTAATAAAGAAACGACAAAACATGAAAATGTCCAACTCAAGAGATCAGATAGAATTCGCTGAACTGTCAAAACTGATCAACAAGAAGAAAGTAAGGGATATTCGAAATTATAACGTGGGGAAGATTGAGGAAGCCGTAAAATATGGACGCAGCATTAAATCTGTAAGAAGAAAGCTTGGCATAGGACAAGGGAAGATGTATGCACTGAAAGATAAGCATGGTAATATCAGCAATTTCGATGACATAGTAAAAGCAGCGGAAGAATTCTATACTGACCTGTACAGTGCCCAAAACAGCCAAGCTACTTTCATTCGAAATAGTGATGAACCGGATACAGAGGCTCCTTCTATAACTAGCGATGAAGTTAGAAGGGCCTTGAAAGACATGACCAGGGGAAAAGCTGCTGGAGAAGATGGAATAACAGTAGATTTAAACAAAGATGCAGGAAATATCATGCTTGAAAAGCTTGCGGCCCTTTATACGCAATGCCTCACAACTTCAAGTGTACCAGAGAGCTGGAAGAACGCCAACATTATACTAATTCATAAGAAGGGAGACGTTAAAGAATTGAAGAATTATAGACCCATTAGCTTGCTTTCAGTATTGTATAAAATATTCACCAAGAGAATTTCTAATAGAATCAGGGCAACACTCGACTTCAGCCAACCAAGAGATCAGGCTGGCTTCAGAAAGGGATATTCTACGATGGATCATATCCATGTCATAAATCAGGTAATCGAGAAATCTGCGGAGTACAATCAACGTCTCTATATGGCTTTCATAGATTATGAGAAGGCATTTGATTCAGTAGAGATACCAGCAGTCATAGAGGCATTGCCTAATCAAGGAGTACAGGAGGCATACGTGAATACAGGAGTACAGGAGGCATACGTGAATATCTTAGCGAACATCTACAAGGATTCCACAGCTACCTTGGTTCTCCACGAGAAAAGTAGAAAGTTACCTATTAAGAAAGGGGTCAGGCAAGGAAACACAATCTCTCCAATGCTATTCACTGCATGCTTATAAGTATTCAAGCTCTTAGACTGGGAAGGCTTAGGAGTGAGGATCAACGGCGAATACCTCAGCAACCTTCGTTTTGCAGATGACATTGTCCTATTCAGCAAAAATGGAGACGAATTACAGCAAATGATTGGGGACCTTAATCGGGAAAGTGTAAGAATTGTGTTTGACAAATTGTAGCCGCGGAGTTCGCAAGGCGGATCCACTTGGAACGAATTCTCGGGATGACACCAGTTTCGGGATATTAATTCCAGAACTTTGCGGAGAAATGCATTGGCGTTCCAGTTAACTTTGTGCTTCAATGCATAAAGCGACGTTTTGTTAAGGAACTAACTGGAACGTCAATGCATTTCTTCGCAAAGTTCGGGAATTCATATCTCGAAAGCGGTGTCATCCCGAGAATTCGTTCCAAGTGGATCCGCCTTGCGAACTCCACGGTTACAATTTGTAGATTACAATATGGGCCATCAGGTCATTAGTGAAAAACTTAATTACTGAATTTTTATTAATTAGTCGATTATGCATTTCATTTTTTTTGCGCAAGTAATGTCCGCCGCTTCGAGCAGACCAGCTCATTAACTAGAATTGGGCTATCTGCCACAGGCAACCTTAAATTTTGAAAGTGTTCGCTGAAACACCCTATATATATATCTTTGGCTGGCAAATACGCTGGCTAATCCCGTCGCGTTTTGCGGCTCTTCGAGGAGCCTATATATACGGTTTACGAAGCGAATCGATCGGCATTTCGGCTCCGCCTCGGGAAACACCGTTTGCACGCGCTGAATGGGGTGCAACGATCGGTGATTGTGTCAAGCGTTTTTTTCTCTCGCGTCGTGCGTTTCCAGGTCCGCGCAGTAAAACCGGTCTGGCTTCCGGCCATTCGATCTATAGACGCCGGTCGCCTCACGCGCCGCGTGCGCGTTTTCACAGACGCGGTCGCGTTGCGACGTTTAATGAATGATGCATGTGCACACAATGCGGGATCCCGCTACGTGACCTTATATACAGGGTGTTCCAGCGAACGCTTTCGGAAATTTTAACGCGATAGCGTCCCGTGTCGCAGAAACTCCGGCGTCGGCGTTGGCGGAAATAAGCATGCCGAACCACATCATCCCGAACCGCCCCGACCGGGCAGGCCTTTCGCGTGGCGCAAGGCGTTAGTGAACAAAAATTGAATTTCTCGAAGTCAAATCCGCCAGAAAAATCGTAAAGTACGACTTAACCACAACCTACAAACGTGATAGCGTCGGATTGTAATTTGAATATACGAAAAAAAAAAAAAAGCCGATAAGCAGCCAGGCATCTTTGAATGCTATCGCGTTGCGCTCTTAAAGACGAAGCTTAAGCGTCCTCCAATTTTTTCAAGAGTTTCCTGTCGCAGATAGCACAATTCTAGTTCGTCTACTCGGAAGAGGCTGGGCATTACTTGCACAAAGAAATTCAAATGCATGATCGACCAATTAACACATTCACTAAATAAATTTTAACTTATTCCCTTATGACCCGTATTGCAATTTACAAATTGTAGCCGTGGAGTTCGCAAGGCGGATCCACTTGGAACGAGTTCTCAGGATGACACCAGTTTCGAGATATTAATTCCCGAACTTTGCGGAGAAATGAATTGGCGTTCCATTTACTTTCTTAACGAAACGTCGTTTTATGCATTCAAGCACAAAAGTAACTGGAACGCCAATTAGTAAAGTTAGTTAAAAACTTAATCAGGGAAGTTTTGCTTTATTAGTCGCTGTTCGCTGAGACACCAGGTATACCGGGTGTTTTCAGCGAATTCTTTATTAGCTAAACGAACGCAGCAGTAGGGTTGAAGAGGTACCTTTTAATGCGAAAGCATTATATGGCTCATGAAGCGGAAAACGCGGCGGCGTGGCCGCAATGTGACAAAAGGTCACGTGGTCACAGAGACAGACCGCGCCGGTGGCCGGGCTATTTATAGCTCCGCGCGTCGCGGCGCTGCCAGTCAATTCGGTGATTTCGGTGAGTTCTGTCGTGCGCTCAGATGGCCCACTCCCAAAATTGAATTAAGGTGGTTTAAAGCGGATTAAGGTGGATTAATGTGGCTTACGGCGGATTAAGGTTGGTACACGTTAGAGCAAGGTGGATTAAGGTAGAGCTTTAATTTAAGGTGATGTCTTCAAGAAGTCATTATGCTTTCGCATTCAAATCACGTGAAGATACTTAAGTGACTATCAATTTCCCTGTTTTTCGTCTAAACAGCATTCGAGCCTGCGTACATTTTAATACTTGCTTAATTAACAGTTAACTACTTTCACTGGCAACGTCTTGCCTGATAAAGCTGATATTGTAAGACCAACTTTACCTTTGTCAGACCACAAGCGCTCACTCCTTACTGGCATTTTTATTTTTTCGGGAACGAATGCATTTCAGAACAGCTTTTTCGCATTTTCGCAGATCTGCGCGTCGGAAACTGTGGAACTAGGCCCTCCATGGTTGGCAGACCTCCCAGGGCAATTGTTTGGTTCGTGGTATATTTTAGTGACGTCCTCGTCATGGACTGGCCCTCTAGCCACCCACTATGCTCTATCCGCGCTCGGTGGCTAGAAATTACCGCTTGCCCATATCGTGTGGTGAGGGCCAATTTCCCACGAGCCTTGCCCTTTCATAGATGGTTTGCACCGTGACCGCCATGTTAGGGTGCTAGTACCTCGAGAAGCTGAGTCAATAAGTAACGTGACAGCGTGATCGACGCGTCTTGTGACGGGCGACAATTTCCTGGAAATCGATAAGTGATTGAAAAAATGGTTGCCGTCACAAAGCGAAATAATACACGCGTGATTATGGCCCACCCACGTTATCGTGGTCGCCACGTTTGGGTATCTAGCCAAGGAGATGTTAAAAAAAGTTTCCGGAGTGGTGGAGATGACGTGTGCAAAGTGAAGCCGGACCGCCGCCATTTTACCATAGGCACGAGGCAACGTTATAACAGCGGAGAATATACGATGCGCTCTCTATTGCCTCCCCGTGCTATCTAAGATGGTTAATTTTGCCATACAGGTATTGTTCGACGTCTTTCTGTCTGTTACTGGTTTGAAGAAGAAAGCCTGAGCTCTCTTCTCAAATTTTAAGGCACATCAAGATATTGGTACGCGTAGGTAAAGGTAATATTTTAGCCAGAAAATGCGAGCTATTATTTTCCAATTAGCCTAGCATTTATAGTAGGTCACCAAAAGCAAGTGAGGTACGGGGCGAATTTCAGCTGTCACGGTCCTTTTTTCAGAGTAGAAATGTAGGCAAACTCTGGCTTATTGACCTGTGCTGGTATAAGAAACAGCGGGGGCTGCCACTCCAGCTAGTTTTTTTCTTTTTTAAAAACCTCCTTGGTACTAACGCGGTGAAAAGCTGCGCCCATGACGTCACGTTCAAACGATCTATTACGTCTACGCTTCAGCATTGTCACGTGACACTACCTCCTATTATTACAGCGAAGCTGTATGTGCCTAGGCTGAAACACTCGTGGTCCGACCAGAGAAACCCTTCGGCGGAAATAAACCTATCGAAAATTCGCTCCTCGTTCACTTAGTATATACCAAAATTGGCATGGAAGGGTACGAATGTATGATTAACATGACTGATAGGTCGTGACATCAATAACATCATATGCTCGTCAGTCACGTGACGATTAACGATAATAAAGTCACGTGTGGCGCATACCCGCATTGGATATGCGGGTATGAGCCAAGGACAAGAAAGACAAGGGAAGAAAGAAGCAAAGAAGGAAGGAAGGACGGAAAGGAAGACATCACGTGTGGCTCATACCGGCGCCGCAAATTTCAACTTCGCTGGTTGAACATCTGTACTGGGTGCATGGCCGGTGAATTTTTTACATGCGCCCGTGCCGCAATCCGTGCAACCGAGGGTGCTGTAAAGTAATCCAGCGCCGGTCTCACTCCGCCATTGCCCCCGTATACCTTGGGCGTCGGACGGCGTCGCGTTCGGACGACTGCTGCCGTTATTGTCTTTCTTTCTTTTTTCCCGTTCCTTTTTTTACGAGGTTCAATGGCGCGAGATTAGAGAGCTGCCCGCCGACCTGTTTGCTCTGAGGCGGACGGAAGGGGGAGGGGAGGGGGGGGTGGTATAAGCTCGTTGCCGGTGGTGTTGCCGAATTTCTCGGCGCTTCGCGGTGGTTCGAGACGGCGGAAGTAGGCGACGGAGGAGAAGATCGAAATACGAAAACAGATAGATGGGCGAAGGAAGCCACGGCAGAAGCAGACAGACATAGGAGGATGTACCGTTCTCCGATCGGTCGAAGCGATTGCGCTTGAGAAGCAGTTTGATGTGTTTATATTGTTGCTCGCTGAGAAGAGATGCCGTGTTTTTTCGAACCTAACCATCCCTTTGTACTTCGGACGGAAGAGAGAGAAACATGAATTGAAACATGAATTACGTGCCTGTATAAGCAAGCAGTTTTTTTTTTTCCTTCTCTAATGTAGACGGTCGGAATTAAACCCGATGTCGTGGTGAACTCGCTTAAAATGGAAGCTTAGACAAGTTGATCTTGCACGTCCAGGCGCGATCAGACCCAAAGCACCACTTCTATCCACTCCTCCATAGGAATCCTGTATGCCCAATTTATTTTTAGCTCGCGTACCCAAGAGTATGTTTTGCGGCATTCTTAACCTGTATAGATTTGCTGACGACCGTTTAATGCCTATAGGCACGTTCTGCAATATCGGACAAAAGCTCTCCGTGATCGATACTTTGGCAGCATGTAAGCAGATTTTAGAGAGGATCCGCGAAGTTTCCGTGAACACGTCTATTGGATATTTAGATTCTATCTCCTGACGACGTCTGTAGGGGGATCTGAACACTCGCAGACGTAGATTAACATACGGTAATCAAGGACGTGTTCTAAAAGTCATGTTCAGACTGGCCACAGCAGTGCTTTTCGCAACACATTGACCATTTAAAGGCGGCAGGCTATCGATGAACACGTCCTTTTGTCTGTATAGCGGAGGAAAACCTAAACGACGTAAAATAAAAATCGGCTTTGAATTCCTACCCGCATCTTGTATCGCGCTATATCAGAATGATCGCACGGCGAGCCAGATGGCCAGATGCATCCTTTTCTATGCCCTAATGAAGTGGTGATCTTGCAGAGCCACGCTCTGCAAGATCACCAGCCTTTGTCTCGCCGCAAAGGTTAAATTTGCACTCTCGACTCCACATCGTGCCTTAATATGTGTAGACTGGCCGCGATTAGTCTTTTACAAAAGCAGAAGTCTTAATAACCTGGCATATCAGCTCAGAAAGCCACTCGACATCTTCTATAGAACATGAAGGCGACAGACTTGAGTGCCCGACTGTAGATGGGCAGCTGCACCTTACAGAGTGAGTGTGGTGGATCCTGAACTCTTGCCTTTTCTCTCTCTCACTACGCCATCTCCTTTCCCCACCTGTGGGGTAGCAAACTAGACAGTCAAGCCAAGCTTCCTGTCCTTCCTTCTTTCTTGCTCTCTTTTAAATCTTCAGTTTGCATGGTCGAATGTCGAAAGGGATTGATCTATACGAGAACACACTTGTCGTGCGGAAGGATGCAGGCCGGACTGACTAGCGTCCAAGCTGAAAATATGCGGTGGCGTCAGTACGGAACTTAGGATAGACGGGGAATTCCACTTCGCATTCCACTGTCGACAATGTTTGAGTGCACTCCTAACTCTGGCTTCTTCTGTGCTCCTAGTGGCTATGCAAGATGAATCACTGGATCCTGGCAAGCACTGCAGGGAGGCAAGACTTGATTTTATTCTTATCTTATCATCCGCCATTCAAGGCCGGCTGATCGCAATGATAAGGTGGGCAGGGCGCCGATCGAACCACCCACGAACCGCGAGAAGGGAGATATCGTTGGAATCGTTGCAATATACCGGCCCAGTTCGCCACCTTGTAATAGATGCAACGGCGAGAGAAAAGCGAGGACACGAAGGGTACACAAACACAAGCGCCGACATTACAAAGTACATTTTGTGTCTTCATGTCCTCGTCTTCCTCGCGTCATTGCGTA
This sequence comes from Dermacentor silvarum, assembly GCF_013339745.2. Taxonomy (NCBI): domain Eukaryota; kingdom Metazoa; phylum Arthropoda; class Arachnida; order Ixodida; family Ixodidae; genus Dermacentor; species Dermacentor silvarum. The sequence continues at coordinate 91,024,960 of NC_051164.1, forward strand.
TATTACACAGTCGAACCCGGATATACCGAATCTGAAGGGGATCGCAAAAAGTTCGATATATAGGTAATTCGATATATCAAATAAAAATGTTATACAAAAATTTTAAAGGGAATTTTACTGCTGTTCGTTATACGCAATAATTCGTTATATGGGGGTTAGATATTTCTGGGTTCGACTGTATAGTTATGTGCCAACTAACCCAAGCCTCAGTACTGTCGCTACCTTACTCGTGCGTAGGAGGACATGGAAGAGTGAGAGAGAGAGAGAGAGAGAGAGAGAGAGAGAGAGAGACAGTTTAGATTACTCACACGCACTATAGACAAGGCACATCGTCCCTACAGCTGGGCACCGGGGTCTGTTGCTTCGAGCAAGTGAATAATCGCTCATAGGGGATTTTGGCAGCCCCTGTGCGTAGCTTTTGGATGTTAGCTCTCTGCCGACAGGAAGTTGGCCCGATGCCTCGAATAAGCGATAGAAATGGCTTCGGACGATAAATGAAGGGGTTGTATTGGAGTGCTTACATTCGAGAGGACGCGGTAGTTCCGCAGTCATCCCCGATGGTTGTGGCGGTGGCAGTTTGCGTGTTGCACTTGGGCGCGCGCTACGTGCGTTGTCTCGTAATGGCGGCCGCACACGGAAGCGCGGAAGGGGGGGGGGGGGGGGGGGGTCGCGGCAGTGAACTGCGTGTACGGCTGCGCTAAATCGCCCCGGAGCGGCCGATTGAAGGACGCGAAGAGGAGGGAAGACGCGAAGGACGGACACGTCGCGGATAAAAAAGACTCTGCAGCGACCTTTGTAACGGAGGGCGCGACGGATAAGCGAACAATTGCTACTTGCGCGCGCGCGAGGTTTCGAGAATACGGTATACGCTATGTGAAGGACAGTATAAACGAGTAGTGTTGTAGGAGCCCTACGCCCTGGCGGAGGATCTTGACGTGAAAAGGTCGTCCAAGGGCGGTTTCGTTTTAATACGCTAGTATTAGGTGTGTCAAAGTGCAAAAAATAATAAAAAAAGTTTCATCACCTAAGCTGGAAAGTAATGTTTTCGTTTATTTGGAGGGAAAATTGATTAGTGATTGATATTATTCGTCGCAGTCAGAGAATGGACTCTCGGCAAAAACATCTGGGTTCCAGCAAATAAGCGCAGATACGCCATGCAGTCTCTATTAATCAGTATAAGTCAACGAAATAATTAACGAAGCAATCGATCTCCAAGCAGCCAAGCAATCGAATTATTTGTTTTCGTTAAGCGTTCCCGTGGCTAAGCTTGACCAAGTTTTTTTTTTTTTTTTTTCAAAGCAACACAGACATCTGAATGTACGTGGGCGCTTTTTGACGCATTCAGCCTCCAATGGGAGAAAGCCTCCGCGACTGGGTATCAGAACTCCGGTATTATATCTATCGATCAACCAATGAATCGATCGATAGAGCATCACTCGACCGAGCCATTGGCCTCCCATTTCACAAGTTCCGTTTTCACTGCTTTTGTCTTTTAATATTTTACTGCCGATACAAGGTGTCGCTTGCAGTTTTCGCGATAAACCGACCTCCTGCGGCGCACCGTTGCCGTTTTGTCTCTTACCTCGTGGTTCTCGAGCATATGTATTGCGCACGCAGTCTTGCGCGCGCTGTTTTGAGATTAGTTTCAGTGTCAGCATCTGGCTATCTAGAATGTCGAAGACTTTAGCACCCGCGGCAGGAGCAGCATGCAACAGCGGCAGGAATGCGCTGCAGGCATCGCAACAGCTGTTTACTTAGCCGAGGCGTACATCTGTTTTTATGCTCTCTCAAAGAATCTTTTTTTTTTCTAATCCAGAAAGCAATGGTATATTTAGTGATTTCATTCTCCCTCCTAAACTGCTGCCTTCCTCTTTTATTACTCACGTGTCACATTTTAACCATTCGAGATCCGAGAGCGGGGGTTGGAGAAGGTTTAACGAAAACCTGAGATGTACTGTGAAACCACGCATGCAGTTAAAAGTCTTGCTGTTATGCTCACACACACTTTATGCTTATGTGTCGGCGGCATACCTCTGGAGGCTGGAAATAACAAAAACGTGCTGCTATCATGTGATCTGCAGCCGAACTTCAGCGCTATACGCAATACTCAAGAGGGCGATGAACCTCACTTATCTGCATCTGTCAGGATTAGTCCGCAGTGGACTACGTAGGCTGCTTGCACCGCAGGTCCAGTTAGGTTCATAAGGACGTGGAAGGATAGACAGAGATGGATGGAGCGACAGAAAGATGGATAGACAGAGAGATAGAGACGCACGCACCTACCAACGCGCTCAACGCTTCAGTTATGTCTCGCGTCAAAAAACCTATTTTGTTGTTAAATATCATGGCTCCGTCATCATCATCAGCCTATATTTATGCCCACTGCAGGACCTAGGCCTCTCCCTGCGATCTCCAATTTCCCCTGTCTTGCGCTAGCTGATTCCAACTTGCGCCTGCAAATTTCCTAACTTTATCATCCCGCCTTGTTTTCTGAAGTCCTCGACTGCGCTTCACTTCTCTTGGTATCTATTCTGTAACTCTAATGGTCCACCGGTTATCTATCCTGTACATTACATGGCCTGCCCTGCTCCATTTCTTTCTCTTAATGTCAATTAGAGTGTCGGCTATCCCCGTTTGCTGGCTGATCCACACCGCTCTGTCTTATGGCTCATATATTCGTGACTCCGTCATATTTCGCCCCATTTCCTCGTCAAGCATTCTTTTTTTTTGCTATTCTAAAAGGCCACACACGCCAGCCGAACAGCGCAGTGGGGCGTGCGTTTCTGTCCTGGTGTTTGCGCATGGCGTGGCGCTCATGTTTGTGAGTGCGTACGTGCCTGTGTGCGTGCGTGTGTGTGATATGATGCGGCGACAAACATAGAAAACTGGCTGCTTGCCAGTGCTCCGCCCGTCTTGCCCATTCTCTTACATCCCGTCAACGCGTTATTTCTAAAGCCATACTCTATTCAAGGCTTACTGCGTGGACATCTAATGGCGGGCACTTTCAAGGACGTTTAGAAGAAAAAAAAAAACAAGCCATCACGTGACGGGAGACGTCGAAAATATGGGCACAATGGTCCCTTCGAGCTGACCAAATCTAATAAGCGATTACAGTTACACGTGGAAATCCTGTCACGCTCGCGAACTCCGTGACCGGCTTACACAGACATGCTCTATAGGCATGCAGAAGTCAGAATGAACGCTGGTTTTATGGCCCCCATTGTCCACTGTTCATTATGACGTCCTTCGTTGGAAAGGAACTATACGCAACACCGCAGCTATAGAGAGCGCAGTCTCACGCGTCAACGAGTCCTGGCGAGCCCTGCGACCAGCGAGAAATCTCAGCCGCCATACACATAGTTCGAAACCTCGTATAACTACATCCGCAACCCACAAAGTGCGGCCATTCTGCGACGGTGTCGCGTCTCGCCGCGCAGAAAACAGCGTGAATCACATCCTCGCGAATCCGGATTGCGACAGGGCTGCAAACACACGCACCCTATAGCACGAGCGGCACAAAAATAAATAAAAAAATAACGATAATAAGAGTGCGGCTGTAGTGGGCAGTTGTGCGTCGGCGAAGCCAGGTCGGTTGACGCGTAGCTCGTATTTCTATATCGAGGTAGGGCTACCGTTGCCGAAGTGATCTTGTACAGATTCACGATCGTATATATGGCGCGCCTTGACTATAGAGACGCTGCGCTTAGAGTGGGCCATATGCAAAGCTTTTCTTTCTTCGCCGAACACTTTCTTTTAAAGGAAATAGGACCCATGCTAGGACCCATGCGGTTTTAACGCGATAGCGTTTAGGGCCCCGTATCGCAGAAAATCCGGCGTCGTCAACCGGCGTGTGATCGCGGGTGGCAGAGAAAATCATCCAACCACATCGACCGCGCAGACCCTCCACGTGGTGCAAGGTTTTGGTGAACAAAAATTGAATTTCTCACTGTGAAAACCGCCAGAAAAAGGGTTAAGTACGACTTTACCATTCGGCGTCGGATTCGGCGTCGGATTCGCCGTCGGATTGCTTACCAATCGGCGTCGGATTGTAATTTGAATGTACGAGGAAACTCAAGCACAAACCCCTTTTCCAGCATTTCTACCAGACCTGCGCGCGTCGGGGCTATAGCAAACAATTAATAAAATAATAAAGAAAGGTGCTAGGGCCTTCACATTTTAATATAAGACCACTTATATTGCCCCTGGAAAAAGTCTTTCCAGCAATGCATTTCAGTTTAAAAGTGAAGCCGACTTTAAGGGAATCGGTGCAAGCTTGGTCTTTGTAAGCTGGCTTTCCCACGTTCAGTGTTGCAGTGAATAAAGCCTACTTGCCGTGTGCGAACGATGCGATGCGAACGGGTCCCGATAACGCTATCGCGTTCTACTCTTTAAGGCGAAGCTTAAGCGTCCTCAATTTTTTATGATTTCTTGTAACTTTTTAAGTGCGCATAATATATATATGTAGAACTTTGTTCCAGTGAAATATATTCGCTGTTATCCGGTGAAGTGTATACCACATGCCTCTACATATTATCCTGAACATTGCTTCTCATTACTCTTCCTGGAACCACGTTTAAGTATGGCACACATCGTCCCTGGGCTGTCGCAGTAAAGGAGTTGAGTCTAATTAGGAATCGCTGAAGTGTGCCGTTTTTTCTGCGAGTCGTATTTCCCCGTCAGACTGCTTAGCGGCGGCGGCGTCTTCGCCGCAATCGCTCGTTTTGGCAGGCTGCGCGGAGAGGAAGCTGATTTGCGATTCGGCCGCGTCGATTGTGAGATTGACTAATAGCGCCGCATGCGTTGTTGTTGTCGTCGCCGCCGCCGCTCGCTCTCCCCCCCCCCCTCTCTCCACCTTTCCAATCTTCGATGCTGTCTTCCCTTGCTCCATCGATTCTTGCTGGCCAACCCGATTGCCAAGCTTGCCCGCAGCGTCGCTCGTGTCGCGTGCCAACTATATATATATATACACTTGATATTCCGAGCGCATCTGTTTTGAATCGGAACGAAGAGCAGCACGTTTTTCGCATACCTCCGTCACTTCCTTCTTAAGCCGCAAATGCGCGTTCCATTCTCACACGTGCTTTGGGAGTAAATAACATTCCTCTCTCTCGCTCAGAACAACTAGCGGTATTGCTCCTCAAAATTCGGTTTATATATATATATATATATATATATATATATATATATACGCACACATATTACGTGTGTGGGTGGGTGTACACGCACGGAGGATACGCACCTATCTGCGTTTGAAAGATTTACGATCGAAGGAAGCGCAGCCAGCTTGAACCAAGGCCAGATGGACCTGGCAGTTCCTCATTTATTGCTTGCCTTAGGCCATCTATATTCACAGCCTTAACCAGTCGTGTCGTTCGCGACGCCACTAGTCACTGTTGACGAGGTATGCATTGGGAAATTGCTCTCTGCAATGTAAGATTTTATTTATTTTTTTGCACCATACGAGCCATGCCGAGGTTGCGGGTTCGTTTCCCGCCAGCGACGACGCTGGATTTCAGAACTTAAGCCGCGAATGTCGCTGATATATTTATGGAAATGAACATATGTAGGCTTTTGCAGGCTGCTTTTGCATCCAATAGAATTGTTTTGCCCATATGAAATTTGTGTTCCACGCGCATAAAAAATACACGTTTGTTTTCTTCGGCCTTGTTTATTTAAGAATTAGAAGCATTTTGTTTCGTGTAAACATGCACTCTATATATAGGCAATTACTGAGAACAAGTGAAAGGCTTGTTGCGGGAAATACTTTTTTACCGTGCTTAATAGTGCGCCGGCATCCTGATGCTGACACTGCTTCGAATTTCAGGCGAGGCTATAGCCTGTTTGCACCGAATAAGTGCTAATGCAGTGGTGAAAGTGCACTTCACCGATGAAATTGTTTCGTGTTACTCGTGACATCAATAGTGCTGCGGCACTGTACAATCGCAAAGGCAATTGCAAATCGAAGGCTGCCCACGGAGCACGAGATAGATGCGTTCTGAGCAATCCAGTGGCAGTCGAGATCACGTAAGCGTTATTAAAAAGCGGTGCGCGCAAGGCTTGCTAACACTTGGACAAGGTGGACAGCCTTCGTGTAGAGTATATCACGCGTACTAAACATTATTAACGACATTGGCGCGCCAAGATAAAGACAGTTCATTACAAGACAATGTTGTCCGACGTAATATCGCCGGCTGTTGTCCAATATTGGGGAGCAGCTGGTTACATTGATTGGGGCGACGTGTATACTGTACCAAGCGACATTTTAAAAACCAACATTGGCAGAGCGACGGATATAGAATGGTTTGCTAAAGTTAGCCGTGTGGAATGTAGAGCCAGCTACTGTTGTTGCGTGGTACCTTAACACTGGCGTAAAATGGCACGACCGGTACTGTAATATTACTGACAACGTTGAGCCTTGGTATAGCCTTGAGTGTCGTCATAACAATATTGGCCCGACGTTCTGTAGTACTTTCTAGGCAGCGTCCCTTTGAGTAAAATTGTGTTTTTGTAGGCAGGCCTGAATAAATCTCGCCTGTTCGAGATTGCCAGGCTGATCGCGTAGCGTGCGCTTCCTCCTGTCACGTGACCACCTCTCTTTATAGACGCATCCACGCGCCACGGCTACCGTAGGTGTCGCAAGAGAAGGTTTTGTTTCCCGGCGATTGCTCAGCGGGACGCAAGCGGGGTCCGCGGAGGCGTCTGTTATAGTGCCGAGTATCCTCGCCGAAGAGGAGGGTGTGTGAAGTCCTGGTTTTTTAATACTTCCCCCTTTGTTAACTTTGCGTGCCGCAAGCGCTTGAAGGTCAGAAGCAAAAAGAGGGGCAGCAGAATCATCGTCCGGAGGTCTCATTGCATTAGGCAGCGTCGCATATGACAAGGCGCGATGTCGTAATACGCCAGCGATAGCAAAACGCCGCTCCGACTAGGGAGTTTCGGATTGTCTGTGCGAGTATAACACCATCATAAAGTCACTGGAGCTTTTCCAGTGACCTTATACAGACTGTGATTATTGTGAGTGAATTCCGCTTTGAAATAGGATGGTCGCATGTGCCACCATATACTCCAGCGTATACTGTTTTTAAGTTCACGTGCAACTTTACTATCGTTAGATACAGTCGAACCCGGATATATCGAATCTGAAGGGGATCGCAAAAAAGTTCGATATATCGATAATTCGATAAATAAACTAAAAATTTTATACAAGATTTCAAGGGGATTTTACTGCTGTTCTCTGTGCACAATAAATCGTTATATATGGGTTCGATATATGCGGGTTAGACTGTATATGTTCTAATTCGAACTTCTTGATGCCTGTAGTAATAAATGCATATAAATACATTGCATCGAATTTCGTAAGTTAGTATACAGGATGTCCTAGGTATACCGTTAGCTAACCAGGTTCTTAAAGAGGATGAGATTGATGCATCGGTGTTCGCAGTCACAATACGCATATGAGGATGTCCTCTCTATTTTAGTCAATTGTCTTTAACCATCTCATTAACAATAATCGTTTTTTTTGCTTATGTTCGAATGCGAAAGTTTTACAACGCGCTTCAGTTGTGTTCAGTTGTCTCACGCTTCAGTTCTCACTTTCAGTTGTCTGTTACCGTGTGTGTTTTCGCTTGTGTGTCTCGCGTATGAGTGGGGTCGTTTCATGCATCATTCTCGTCATCTGAAGTAGCTAGCATGCTAAGCGGAAGGCCTGACCGACATCTCCACCATCCATTTAAGACTGTCTCCCTCTTAGAGCGTCATCGAACACACTTACCACATGTTTGCATACAGCGCTGCCTCTCGCGCACCCCCTTTTCTTGGCTTCGAATGTAAGCTTACAAGATGGACTTTTTTGTCTACGAAATAGACAGTTACGTCAGAGTTCTTCCGGGGCAATATCAATACCAATGCTTACTGCGAGGCTAGGGGACAGACCCAGAAAACAGTTTCTTTCTTTCTTTTTTTTTTTTTTCGCCTGAACGATGTGACACACTATAACCGGCGCCCGCTGTGACGCAGCGCAGCCTTTGTTTACACACATGGAGCGTGTCTATTATTACGTACGAGTCAGTGCACTTTCAAATTTCGCGGTCTCGTGGACGTATAAGTCGCATATGATGAGCCTCGTTGCCACTCCTTTTCTTGTTTTCTCATTTAAGGCCACGAGCCAGCCTCTGCGAAATAAAACAATTAATCCATTCATTCATTAAAAACTCCAGAAACAAGTCCAGTGTCTGTCCGCCAGGACCATTCTTTTTTGAACTATGTCAAGATGTCTGGAGAAATATCTGGCTAGATAAACATCTAGATAAGCAGACATGTATGTTAGATGAATGTAGATAGATAGATATAGATAGATAGATATAGATAGATAGATAGATAGATAGATAGATAGATAGATAGATAGATAGATAGATAGATAGATAGATAGATAGATTAGCTTCATTACGCTAAAATTGCTGATGGCGTGCGGAGGGGGGACCCTCCACCCAGAGCCCCGTTTGCCATCCCAGCGTGACGAAGTGCCTATAGACTTCACCGACGACAGGCGAAGGAGAAGTTGCTCTTGGGCTTAGGTTCGCATGACGCGATGCTTGAAAGCCGTTCCGATGCCGGCCGAGAAGACGAAGCAGCCAGCCGTACCGTGGAGGAAAGCGGTGACGTCAGAGCTTATAGCGTCTGGTGACCTGGCGCACGGTTCTTGGAAATAGCCATCGCTAGCTGTGCCGCATCGGTGCGACTTGCGGGAATATTTTCTCCTCCCAGTGCAACGCTCGGTTTCCCCTTGCGAGCTCTCACCGTTACGGAAAAATTGAGTGTATGCCACGTATAAATATTGCACTTTCCTCTACGCTTAGGCACTCAAGCGTCTTTTTTTATTGCTGACGGGAACCACGAAGACATAACTTTGCAGCGGTATAGAACGGGCAAGACTTAATTGCCGGAAACTATGCGACCGCATCTACGGGCCTGGTGTGCGCTTTCACTCCCCCCCTCCTTGTTCTTCCCGCCGCTTTGCCCCTGATTTTACGTAACCATTTGGAGCACAGATGAGTGGGACCATAGAACATAGTATATTTGCAACTGCTCACCGTGCATTATCGCGTACGTTTGTCCGTACCTCGAGCCAATATCGCCTCAATGAGCTGTTCGGAAAATAACGTTGATCTCTTCTCTCGAGCAGCTTGCCCTGCTGTTCCTATTTTTGAGTAAGGCACCCCTTGGGGCGTATATCTGTGCTAGCTGCAACTATGATATTTGAGATTTTCAGCGCTTAACGCGGCACTTGATCTCTGGGGTGCAGTGCAAGCGGGTGTAGTCGCACGTCGTTTTGCGAAGTATCCCTGATACACAAAATTTTTAAGGGAAGGAGGGGGGGGGGGGGGGCATGTGCTAGGTGACCCCCCCCCCCCCCCCTTCCGCACCCTCTACTTTTGCTGACGTCACGTCAGTGCATGCCGGCATCACGAAAGTGACTTGCACCCGCTAGGGGCTCCTGGGCTGTGCGGACTTCAGCCATTTAAATCTTTGGTTGGGGATAGTTGGCTAGCCGTTTAATCTGGAAGTGCGTGCCACATTTGAAACCGGGAAAATGGTTGTCCAATCACTTCGAAACACAAATTACCGCGATGCGGAGGCTTTATTTGCAATATGGGTGCCAAAGCGTACTGCTCAGAGCGGTGTAGGGGTTCTGAAAAACCCCACATAAGGAAGGACGGGACGGGTCAAGCCTCTGCACAACAGACCCGTCGTCGACTCCCCAGAACCTTGACCAAGACACGACCCTGAGATCGAGTGAATCGTGTCGTCTAAGCAATGCTCCCGTCGTCTAAACAATGCTCCCGTCTTGCTTGGGAGCATTGGGAGCGTGGATTGACAGAGGCAAGCCTCTGTCCTCTGTCAATCCACAGAGGCTTGCCTCCCCCCCCCCCCCCCCCCCCCCTGCTCTGCTATCGCATGCTATAGCTAGCGCGCCTCGATGGTCGTCTTCGATTTGTCGTTCCGGACTGCCCAGGACTGCCCCAGATGCTGCTTAGGCGACGCTCATTGGCTGAAAGCACCGCCTCGGGCAGTCCGGAACAGTCAGGCACGTACAATCGAAGAGGCTCAATGTCCTCATGCAAGATTCCGCGGCGGCGCCACCAGTTTGCGGCGTGTGTCTGCGTCTGTGACCGCGATGAACTGTGTTACGTTCACCCTTCCGGCAGCAAGTTTTCTAGAATCTAAGCGGGTAAACCTCTATTAGTGTACAGCGGGAGGGTGAAACAAGAAGGCTGGGGCGGATCGCCGTCGCGTCTCTTTGTTCTTTTCTCACTTTTCTGTTTCATAACTGGGACAGGCGTTTCCAGAGCGCGGTTTCGCCAGCGAAAAATGCGCGGGCGAAATTCCAGGCCAGGCATGTCATCGACTCCGCGCTTTCTCGGTTCTCGGAATTAAAGGGCGTATTCTTTCCAAGTCCCGTCAATTAGCCCCGAGTGGGCCGCGCTCATATCGGTGCGCAGTTCTGTGAGAGCCGCTGTACAGCTCCGCGGCATTTAGGAAAAAGTATATAGAAACAGAGGTGACATATTTTAGTCAGGCTCGAATTGTTAGCTGGCAGAGGGCATTGGCAGCGCATATTTCCGCACGCGAGACCTCTTCACCTTGCGGATCTCAGCACAACTCGTTGGCACGAAGCTTTGCTTCAGGCGCCCAGCGTTCGAGTTTGCGAATCATTCGTCCTCGCACTGCCATCTGCTAGCTTCTTGGTAGGGCCAGATGGTAAAGGCAGTGCCCGGTAAGGCGTTGATGCCATTTTCGAGCCCTGGACTAGAACGAAATTTTCCTGCACCTTTGACTTGATTTTTTTTCCAGGACACCAAGAATGGGTCGTAGGTACTGTGTACTATCACGCCGAAATGAGACCCGTAAATAAAGAAACGAAGTAGTTAATTACTCGCAATTGCAATGCGTGATGGCGGCCCAACGTGTTCGAGAGTCTACGGAGGAATCACTCCCGTGTTTCACCCACCGCCTTATGTGGAAGGGGGAAATCAGACTTGTAGTTTGTTGCTCGTGCTGACATTTCGTTCCGGTGTAACAGAACCTGTCCTGTCCAAAAAAATCTCATACGATGCATATACACCATATCGAGTAATATCATGTGATCATGCGAGAACACGTAGAAACCACGTGCTGATACGAGATTATTGGAAATATGTAGCAATGTGTCATTTTTATAGGGCTTGTTTTGTAAGGATTTCGAATTGATACGAATTTTCCGACTTGATAGAAAATGCGGATAGGAATTTCGAACCGAAATGGTTGATACAAGTTTCGCGGTAATACAACTCATTCGTATTATCGCGAACTTCCTATCAACCGAGTCTCGATCGTTCAAAGGTTTCGCGTCGTACAAGTGGAACCCGTACTTGCGCGCAAATTCAGCCCCCGTTGTTTCAACCGTGTTCTTGTCCCCGACGTCGCTGCAGGAGGAACCAGAGGAGCCCGAGAAGGCGACCGTTGAGGGCGACGTGGCGGCGGCGAAGGCGGAGGCCGAGATGCTGCCCGAGGACGCCCCGCAGCCGCGCCTCTGCCACATGACCAAGTGGCGCGACTTCGAGGGCTACGGCTTCAACCTGCACGCCGAAAAGGACCGGCGGGGCCAGTACGTGGGCAAGATCGACGCCGGCAGCCCCGCCGAGTACGCGGGGCTGCGCGAGGGCGACCGCATCGTCGAGGTGAACGGCGTCAACGTCCAGCAGGAGGCGCACCGCGACATCGTGGAGCGCATCCGCGCCGTGCCCGACGAGACGCGGCTGCTCGTGCTCACGGCCGAGGGCGAGCAGTGGTACCGCGACCGGGACATCGAGGTACGTTTAACCTTCGCGGTACTGCGAAAGAACTTCGGTAGGAACCGCCGATAATGATTTTCGAGGAGAGCATATTGGCTTCTTTGAAATCTGCTGGAATTTCGTTGAGTTTTTCCTCGTCTCTCGCTACACTCGCACTGCAATCTTCCTCTTACTCTGTCTCACCATCACCACATCCACTATAATTCCTTAATGTGGGATCGGCCCCGTTTTCATTGTGCCATTCCTGAAATCGGCCCAGTTTACTATTTGGGATTGGCCCACCTTTAATGGTGAGGAACCAACTGAGCAGACACACCAAAACCTGGGGAGGGTGGCAAAGAAGCACGCGGTGAGCAGGTGAGTGCGCGTCTCCTCCCGTATCTTTGGTCGCCGACTCTCAAGTGTAACAAAATTGTATTCTCATCGAAATTTTATTTGTCCTATTGCCCAATGTGATGGGAAATTTTGCAGCCCCTTCCGTGTAAGAAAAAGTCCTTCGGTGACTGTACTTAGTTGCATAAAATGTAACCTTTCAATATAGTGAGATTTTGACATAACGAAGTAAAATGCCGATTTTAACGGCTTCATTTTCTTGAGGTTTAACTGTATCTTCACCACTAACCAATAAGCAAATGTCCTTTCAATAAATGAATGCCCTCAATATTCTTATCCGGCCCTATGCTATTCCGCTGGAATCTGCAGCTGGAGTGCTTCCAGTGAGAGCTGTTAAATTGTGCCTGCTCTTGATGACCAAACGGTGCTGTGTGTTGAAGATGCTAAAACTGCACCTCTCAACCTGCATACAGGTACGTGGTGACCAAGCCAATGTGTTGCGGCTCCGCAACCCAGAGCTCAACCCTGCTACCAGTGGAGAAGGGCAAGGTGATGGAGCTGTGGCTGCTGTAGCCGATGGCAGCGAGGGTTCCCAGGAGGATGAAGCAGCCCAGTCAGCTCCCACACCTGTCCTGGTATGGTGTCCATTGCAATGCCAGTGTCAACTACTATGCCTGGGTTCCGTCAGCCAATGACAAATTGCATAATTATAGTTGAGCTAATAGTGCTGAAGAAAGGCAAATTAGGAAAGGTTTCTCCAGTGCATTTTCACCCTTGTTTTTCTTTAGGGCTACCAGCTCAGCTCTAATGACATGCACCTTTGCAGCTACTCAGGTTGAGTCATTACGAAATTGCATAAAAGTAAAGATGAGCGAGTTGTAAAGGCACATTATTAGTGTGAACAGGACAGCCTCAAGAAGCCTGTGAACATGTACACTGTTCTGTTGGTTCCTTTTGGTTATTTTCGCAGTGTTGTGCTGTTTGCTCAACCCCATTCCGTTGCAGTATTCACCAACTAGGGCAATTCCATGTGCAGCTAAGAGAGCTCTGCTTGCATTTGTGGTTGCCTTATGACATTACTTTTGTGCTTTTTGGGCCATGGATTGAACGTAGTGTGCTTCAAGTGAGAACTTGAGACTAGACTTTACTTCATGGGAGGAAAACCATCTGGAAAGACATTGAGTTCGTCTATACACAGAACGCCATGGATATCTCTCTTAAACTACTATAAAAAGTTTATGCGCTATCCGGGAACACTTACACCCGATAATGCTTACAAAAGACCCAAGATGAGGCAAAAAACTACTCTCACACAGAAACTCTATTTTTAGTTGAAGAGGAAACCTACAGACTATTGCAAACCTACTAAATCAAGCTTGCTATTGTTACTTGGCACTTCAACTAAATGCTACACTTTTTTGGAGCAGTAATAGCCCTTAATAGCACACTTAATGAAGCTTGTGAATTCAAAGTGGTAGTTGAGTCAAATGTGCAATAATAACAGCCTTTTCTTTAGCCCTTGTAGCCCTTTATCAGTTTCCATACAGCTGTGCATAGTATCGCTCAAGGTATGGAAGGCCATGAGAGCGTCCATAAATATGGGTTTTGTGTGACTGTGTGTGCCATTGTCCAGCTTCCTCTTTCGCTTTTGACGTCGTGAACTGTATTGAGATTGGCGACAATGACCTGCATGCTCAGCGATTCTGGTGTCGAAATGCATCATCGCAGAGCACATATTCATGATGGGGTCAGGAGCTCCTATTCATGCCATACTTAGCTTGCTTAATGTAGGTACCGCCAACGCAAGATGCCGCATCGGTGGTGCACTGTTGCAGTTTTTAGGCGTAACTGGAAAGATAAATTTAGCATACGCGAAACTAATATACATGACCCTATGGAAACTAAATGGGACCACCATTTCAGAATGTAGGAGCTGGGAAAACGTAACACACAGGAATGGATCAATGAGGTTCTACTCTACTTCAAATGTAAAAAGGGCAGTTGTGGCTCTTGCACGCATACGTGAAGTTCACAAAACATAGGCCAATAATGACTGCCTGTTTATCACAGTCGTTTTCTGTATTGTTGGCGACACTGTTACCATGGTACAACAGTCATTAAAGGTATGCTGAAAAATTGAAGTACGAGTGAGAGCGGCGAAGTCTATAGTGGCATCAGCAAAGAACTAAACACTGGCAATAAAGAACCGATATGTATTTTTCGTTGACAAGCAATGACATTGCTCTGTCATTACTATGGGCATATAGACATTCATCTATTGGATTCTTTGTTTCCTTGACCGAAGCACTGAGTGAAGTAGGTTTTCCTCTACCAGTATATGTGCACTGCAGTACGCTTTTCCTTCGCCTTATAGGTCTTTAAATTTTTTGGCCCTACCACCACGTTCCTCAGTGCTGCCTGGAAAGGCTACAGATAGCACCTGTGTGCTTCTGCAAGTGTTTAGATTTTTTTACATTATAGAAGGCATTGGTTGTGGGTGACCTGCCACGATGATTCTGTGGCTGTAACATTCTACCTCTAAGTGCGAGGTCGTTAGTTAGATTCCTGGTTCCGGCAGCTGCATTTTGTAGGATGGAGAATGCTAAAACTACTCGTATGATTATATTTATGTGCAAGTGAAACAAAAATGGCTGACCATCGTAATCCAGGGCCCTCCACTACAGGGTTTTGAATTAAGATTAAGAGGCAGCATCGTTAAACAATACAGTATTTGTTGCTTAGAGGCATCGCTGCATGGTAACAGCAAAGGTGCAAGGTGACTGAAGTTGTGGAAAAATTAAGACCTTAATGCTCAAGTATTGGTTTTGCGATAAATGCTGGAATGATCATGACATCTTACCGATGTATGAGAAAGAAAATGAGAAAGCCGAGATCATATTGCAGGGCCCTGCTGATTTTGACTGTTGGTCTTGATGTGTCCTCTGACTGAGGAGTCTGGCTGTAGCAAGCCACTTTGATGATTTAATTTTGAGCCTATTTTTAAAACCATTATGTACTACTACTTTGTTGATAACGAGACTCTTCATATCAGACGAAATGTTGGTGTCTGCTACTGGAGATGACTTCTTGAAGTTTGCCTTGGAAAGAGCCAGTTACTCCAGTCTCTTTTGGCTGAGTAAGAACTTGCAACCGAGAAAGTGATAGTGCTGGTTTACAAACACAACTGCTTCCCTCGTCCTTAATCATGCAGAGGCGGCAGAGTGGCTTGGAAGGAAAGGAGGATGCAGAAGAGGAGGAAAGCCGATCCTCGGAGCCTGAACCTGTACCAGCAAAAGCAGAGGTGGGTAGAACAAACGGGCGCAGCCTCTTCATCTTTTAACATACAATTAGTCCTCATAGCCATCATAGAATTTAGCATATCTAACTCAGCAAGTGGGGTATCTGGTAAAGGTGTTCACTGCCATGCCATGCCATGCCTGCTGTAGGCACTGCTGTCAGTGTTGTCACTTTATCTGTGCTCTGTCAAGACTCGTGGTTGCTTTTCTTGCAAATTTATCTCAGCACGTCTTGAGTGCTGTGCAGCTTAGCTGAATGATCAATGTGCTAATCACTGCCAGATAGCATGGGAAGGCGGGAGGTGTTTCTCTATTCAAGCTACGGTATTGCCTCTGAACTAACATTTCTCAGCAGACAATTGCAAGCTTCTTGCATGTTTTTTGTGCTAAATAAGTAAAGACTCAATTGTTGCACATTACACGGTCATGTAAAAGTCATGTCCTATTTAATGCATGTTAAATAATACTTCAATCAACTTCATAGATTATGCTTTAAAGCTTTCTAGATTATGAAAAAGCACCTGCCAGGGTGGCTCAGTCAGCTAAGGCGTTGTGCTGCTGAGCACGAGTTTGCGGGATCGAATCTCGACCACGGCGGCCGCATTTCGATGGAGGTGAAATGCAAAAACGCCCGTGTACTTGTGTTGTAGTGCACGTTAAAGAACCCCAGGTGGTAAAAATTAATCCGGAGCCCTCCATTACGGCGTGCCTCATAATCAGAACTGGTTTTGGCATGTAAAACTCCAGAAAGAAGAAAATTATGAAAAAGCCTATGGTTCAGTAGACATACCAGCAGTCATGGAGGCATTGCATAGAGTACAGGAGGTATACCTGAATATCTTGGGGAATATCTACAGATTCCACAGCTGCTTTACTTCTCCCCAAGAAAAGTTTAAAATTACCTATCAAGAAAAGGGATCAGGCAAGGAGACACAATCTCTCCAATGCTAATCACTGCATGCTTAGAAGTATTCAGTCTATTAGACTGGGAAGGCATAGGAGTGAGGATCATGGCAAATATCTCAACAATCTTTGGGTTGCAGGTGACAGTGTCCTGTTCAGCAACAAGGGGGATGAATTGCAACAAATGATTGAGGACCTTAATAGAGAAAGTGTAAGAGTAGGGTTGAAGACTGATATGCTGAGGACAAAGGTAATGCTCTGTAGCTTGGCAAGGGAACAAGAATTCATGATCACCGTTCAGCTTCTACAGTCTGTGCAGGAGTACGTTTATCTAGGTCAGTTACTCACAGGGTACCCTCATCCTGAGAAGGAAACTTACAGAATAAAAATGGGTTGGAGTGCATACGCCAGGCATTACCAAATCCTGACTGGGAGATTACCACTGTCATTGAAAAGAAAAGTGTACAATTATTGCATTCTACCGGCACTCCCATATGGGACAGAAACTTGGAGGTTGACAGTGAAGCTGTAGAACAAGTTAAGGACCGTGCAAATAGCAATGGAATGAAAAATGTTAGGTGTAACATTAAGAGACGGAAAGAGAGCGGTGTGGATCAGAGAGCAAACAGGCGATAGTCAGTAATTCTAGTTTATTCAAGTGAAAAAATGCAGCTGGGCAGGCCATGTAATGCATAGGGCAGATAACCGGTGAACCATTAGTGTTACAGAATGGGTGCCAAAGGAAGGGAAGGGCAGTTGAGGAAGGCAGAAAATTAGGTGAGCTTATGAAATTAGGAAATTTGCAGGCGCAAGTTGGAATCAGCTAGCGCAAGGCAGGGGTTATAGGAGATCGCTGGGAGAGGCCTTCGTCTTGCTGGGAACTTACCAATGGACTGATGATAATGATGATGAATCAATACTTATGATGTTTAACATACTGTTTGCTCGTACAGGAACTTGTGAACTATTCTGCATGAGTACTGGTAAATGGCATGGCAGCAATAATTCTGAAGAAGTCTGGTAGTTCCTTTTTTTCTTATGTTTTTTAATTGGGACTTTACTTGAGTGTTCCTTCACCTGCCACACTTGAACTTGATGTTGGACCTCTGCAAAACCCTGCACACACAACACATGCCTTGCTTGCATGTTCAACGTAAAATGTATCAGCACTTCCCGCTTACACTGCTTAGTACAGTAGATTCACCATGAGGCAGTACCTTAACCAATGTCAAGCCACTTATGCAGCAGAAAGCAACATCGCTTCGTGTCCCCACAGCCACCTCAGTAGCTGAGCGATTGATTTGTACAAACTCTCCTTTTTAGCTCAGCATTCTTTCTTTTTTGTCAGTAAGATACGCAATGCGAGATGCATGACAAGTGTACTGAATTGGTTGCCTTTGCCTGAGCAGAGTTCTTGTGATTCTGCCAGAAGCCCTTCTCATTATATTTTAACATCTGTTTGTTGACATTTGGTACCGTATGCTAATATGTGTAAGTGATTTATTTATTTTATTTATTTCACAATACTGCAAGCCAGATTGGCCCTCGCAGGAGAGGAATATGATCCTAGTATGGTAAACAGTTTAGGCTGGTCAGTCACTCGTCCACCACGAGAACAATACATGAGAACAAAGTTATATGTCAAAACACTTGTCTATGTGTTCACTTGCCTTTGGCAAAGTGATCATCACATACTCTGTCTGCTACGCTCAGTACAACTCTGCGTCGCTTGTTGACGGTGACTGCTCATTTATGCTTGGGCATGTAATTCCTTGCAAAGTAAAACAATTTTTTTCATTTACGAAAGAATTCAAGTCTATCATAAACCTACATCATTCCTCCACAATTACACAGAACAGCAGGAATCGTGGAGCAGCAGCAACCAAGACCTGGAACCGGAGGTGGCGTAGAGGATAACACAGCATTTTGCTACCCACCTACTATATCCGTTGATACTTGTATTATGCTTGTATGGGAGCCATACTTCATGATTTTTTTTCATGATACTTGTGACATGATACTTGTGACATGATACTTGTGACAGCAGCAGTGCGGTAGCATGCAATTCAATGAACGAAAGTGTAAAGAATGGGTAACGACAACGATCACTATGAAACCTGGCCCCAGGTGTCCTTGCTACTGAAGCCAAGGTACAATTACCTGCTAAAAGTTTAACGGGCTATGTAGTGAATTTCAGATCTCACATTCTTACCAGTGTTGTACGAAATGGCGTTCCTGGAACTTGTTCCTTTTGGGAGGAACAGAGAAACACCACCGTTCCGTTAAGGGTCAGTGGAACTGTAACGGTAACTCATTAGATTTGCGAAGGAACGGCAGGGGGAATGGCGTTTCTTCTGTAAACGTTCCACAGCATTGAACAGTCGCACGCACGTATGCAGCACATCAAGCAGGGAAGATGGGCGACCGTGTGAGGCGCAAAGAACTACCGCTTACCTCTCACGTGATTTTTGTGCATTTTACAGCGTAAGCTGTTATGGGTTCATTCCAATAGCAGTTTCTAGGTCGCGATGATGCCGCCGCCGCCCCGCAACCGCTATCGCCAGAAATGCGAAAAAAAGAACCCGCTCTCTGCCGGGATCGAACCCAGGCCCGCTGCGTGGGAGTCGGATACTTTATTATTGAGCCATGCAAGCGCTTGCTATCAGGCGGAAGAAAAATTCCCTTTATACGCGCCCTATAGGCCGGCGCACAGGCGTAGACGACCCGAGCCTCCGCCAGTATGGTGGCACCATCTAGTTAACGTGCCTGCAACCGCCGCGTGCGACGAGATTCGATTCAGACGAGGCACGCAATCAACGCTATCCCGATGTCAGATGTGCGCCACATATTGTAGGTACCCCTTCGGTACACGTTATGATGTCTCCTCGCAAGGTACGAACCGCTGCTGAAGAAGTGAATCGTACAGCTATGTGCGCGGCTACAACTAGGCATCATCGGCAGACAGCTCAGCAGACTGCTGTGCAGAGAGCATTACAAGCCGCAGCTCGCCGTCGGCGCCGGGCGGACAGTTCAGATCATTCTCGTCAAAATCGAGGCGGAGACACTTTGCCGCGAAGACCTTGTTGTGCATGGTGCCGAAATTGGAGCTACTCTTGCGCCGCTCAACCAGCTTACGCTGTGACTGTGCTGCTTGTGCCGCTGCAGGCCTGTGACTTTTTTTTACGTGACTTCTCAGTTATACTTTTTTATGACTAGGCTTCAAGATTGTCACGTGACGCTCCCTCCTGTAGTTTCTTTCCTCCATGCCGGCATGCCGGTCCGCCGCAGAAGAACGTTGATGTCAGGATCGCAGCGCCACTCGAGGGAACTTCGCGGCAGGATGGAAAATGTCCATTCCTCACGTGACTCACCTTCACCATGACCTTATCGAGCATTCATTAAACAGTCTATGTATTTCCTTTCGATGCGGTTTCTTGTACAAGAAATTTAATTATATTGGTGCATGTGAGTAACTTTCTATTTGCACATCTGAAACGCAGTGTCCCGACTATGCAATTGCAAGACCGAAGTGGAAAGTGCCATATGTGTTGCACTTGTAAATAGACAAGCATCAAAGTTGCAGTTAGACATGTCTGCAGTATGTCCAGTGTTTCGTGAAAAAATTTGTCTTGGAGCATTTCTTGGGATTCTTTTTATGTCCAAATAATCTGTTGCCGGCGATGTTAAAATTTGTATAATATACGTAGTTCGATGTGAGTTTTAAATTGCTCACTTTATTCCGCCTCTGGATTATCCGACACCATATTTTAGCTTTAAAAAATGCAACGTTAATGTAACGACACATTCCAATGTTCGAAGTGCAACTGGAACACATTCTTTTTGCATTAAAGGAACTTGTAACGGGAACTCGTTTTAACATTGGGAAGGAACTAGGAACGAGTTTTCGTTCCTGTTTTAGAGGAATGTGTACAGCACTGATTCTTAGTCAATACTATATGGCTTTACAGTTCATTTAGCATTTCTAAAAGTTTGATGTCCAATAATAAACTAGCACTTTAACCATTCTTCTTCAACATCCCCCCACTAATACTGGCAAGGTCGAGGAAGACACAAGTGTCCAGTAGAGTGCAGATGATTTGGTCAATTATCAAGGTTTGCAGATACTGCCAACCAGAGATCATAACAGTGGCACTGCAGTACATGCACAAGAGGCATCAATGATGCTTCTGACATTGACACCAGTAGAGCACAAAATGCACATTTAGTAGAGTGCAGATGATTTGGTCAATTATCAAGGTTTGTAGATACTGCCAACCAGAGATCATAACAGTGGCACTGCAGTACATGCACAAGAGGCATCAATGATGCTTCTGACATTGACACCAGTAGAGCACAAAATGCACATTTTGATGGTAGCAGACGAAAAAAAAAAGATGCATGTGGACATTCTTTCATTCATTGCCTCCTGGCTTTTGATTCATTGACCTTCTCAGTGGGAATGTAAAGTTATGCAGTATATGGCACCGGGAATCGTAAACCATGCAGTTTCAGCTGTGTGCTGTTGACGAGTGAGCTTTTCTAGTGGGTGCTTAGAACAATACTGTGAGCTGCAGGCATAAATTTCACATGCAGTAGTACATACTTATTTGATCTTGCACAGCAGTGTTCAACATAGCAGCATATACAATTGCCTGTCACGACACAGAATACTATGGAAATTGCACGCATTGTGCCTCATGAGGTAGCCCTGGTTGCAATAATTCGCATACCGTGTTTAAATGCTATACCGGGTGCACGAGGTATTTGAGAACACTATTCTTTATCGCCATAGACGCCAGCAGGCTCATCATATCTATCTAGGCGTGTGGCTTCTTGTTGGTTGACCCCTTATTATTCATACTGTGCAATTTGTTCAAAGATGGAAGCATACAGGTTGACGCAGAAAATCAAATGCCATGCAGTCCTCGTCGCCCTGACCGCACACCACAGCGACTTGGAAATCGCCACCTTTCAGAACGTAGCGAAGCCTTTCGTTACAAGGTGCGGACAGAACTGATGTGTTCTGGTGGTGACGTGGCATCTGTGGCGAAAAGGGAGAAGCACAATCAGCAGTGAAACGTCGTTAGAGCCCCTGATTTTCTCCAGCGGCTGCAAATCATCGCGAGTTATGACCCAGGGAAGTCAATGTGAGCCATTGCAAAGGAGCTCCAAGTCGCAGAGTCGAATGTCAGGCTCACTGTGCATGAGGACTTGAGGTACCATTCCTACATCATGAGGAGGGGGCAATTCATGTCCGATAAAACTCGGGAGAATCGTCTGCTCTGGTCAAAGTGCTTGCTAAGCAAGCTGAAGAGACCCGAGGAGCCTGGAATGCTGTTTTTTTACCAAGACCAAAAAGTTAACCACCGTAACAACACGTGGCTTTGCACAAGCGCTTATGAGGTGCCTACAGTGATGCACACAAAATTTCTATCGTCTGTGATGGTGTTAGCCGTCGTCAGCAACGAGGGCGATGTCATGCCGCCGCACTTTTTTGCAGAAGGACTCCGCGTTAATGCTGCCGCGTACGTGGAGGTGCTTGCCACCATTGTAAAGACCTGGATAGAGACTGTTTTGAAAGGAATACCTTATGTCTTTCAGCAAGATTTGGCTCCCACCCACACCGCCTGTGTCACCCAGGAGTGGCTGGCTCATGTTGAGACTCGCGTTGATGTCCGGTTCCATCCTACCACGATCCGCCAGTTGTTGGGGCGCCGGTTACTACAACCTCGACCGGCATCACTTCTAGGTAGCGTAGCGCTGCCGGCAGGCTGTAGGCGTCCGGTAGATCATGGCGACCAGGCAGGGCGAGACAATTTTAAGTGCGAAACTTGCACGGTTTATTTCATGTTGAAGGATTGCAAAGAAGAGAATGAATGAATGAATGTACATGGCGGGGCCGCTTAAATGGGCCCTCTAACAATGAGGCGGGGTTTCGCTCCAGTCACGTGACAGGCAAGTCCAGTTGGGGGGGTGCGGCAGCATCTCCCTCTCGCCTAGGTGACGTTTCCCTGGCTTGTCCCCACTGGTGGCAACCCGAAGCTCCTGAAGACGTTATTCGTGGAAGGCGGGCCTATTCGCCTCCCACGCACATGCACACAAAAGGATCAGCAACTACGACGTCCCAACGCTCCGGAAGAATGTTTCGTAGAAGGCGGGCTTACTCGCCTCCCCGCACCTGCACACAACGGGATCAGCAACTACTGCGTTCCAGATGCTCCGGAAGAACGTTTCGTGGAAGGCGGGCTTAATCTCCTCCCCGCACCTGCACACAACGGGATCAGCAACTACTGCGTCCCGCCCGCGACAACCAAGCCGATGGGGAGACCTCTGGTTAATCCTTTTAAACGGGCTGTCGTACGTCAACCGTAACACTGACAACATCTCCAAGGACCACTTGATCGGTGCATGCAGCCGTTTCCGAAGCCGAAGTTGAATCGGTTATTGCTGCGGATGGCGGATTCATTCAGTAATTGTGGAAATAAACCGTAAGAGAAGTACTTCCCATAGTTTGGTGAAAATATGTCTATTTTTGCTGGAGATATTATTCTCTGCTTGAAGCCAACATTGTGTTCTCAAATACCTCGTGCACCTGGTATACTAATTTTGCCGCCTGCACATATAGTCGAACCTTACTACAGAAAACATGTATATGTCGAATCAGTGGCTGTATAACTTCTTATAATGAATAACCGGGTATAACCAAGGTATTGTTTTGACGGTGACTGTTATAACAATTATAAAATTTTTCTTGCACCTGACTACATTTGCTATGGACACATGCAGCAGGCTTCTCTGCCACACATTGGAAGTGGGTGATGTTTGTGACAGTTGAGCCGTTGACAGCACGGTTTGGCATCCGTGCTGCCAAACTACTTTCTGCTGGTTTCGAGTGTCTTGATAGTCTTCAAGCTTAATAAAACATGTTCTCACGTTTCGTGGGTGACATGGCTGAAACTGTTGGCGATGGCAGTGTGAAAGGGACCATTGCAGTCATACTGACCCATATGAAAATTGCTGCGGAGGTGGCACATAAGCAGCCTGTGCATATCGCCAACTTCTGGTGATGTCCACAATCGAAGGCAGTGTACTTAGGTTCATGAAGTTCCTTGAGACTATTGAGCAGGCATGCTATGTATACACACCTACAACAGAAAAAGGCAATGCTGCTGCTTTTTTTCATGCCTCAATCAATGGTTGCTTTGGTTCAAGTAAGCGTCCAGTCAAGTCCAGGCTATTTGTCAATTTACATGATTTTATATACAGTATTTTGGCTATGTCAAGATATCTCTTGAAACTTGCAGTATTCATTATGACGAGGTTCAACTGCACGCAGTTTATTGTTGGTTACAATCCTCTGCATGCTATACTTGATTATAATGTTTACTTTACATGTGTCTCCACTAGAACTTGAGGAAACAGATGTATATACTATTTCTGAACACTTGACCATACCCAACAAATATTGTTAGGTATGTAGTCATGATCACCTTTGCTAGGTTATCATGACAAATTTGTGTGCGCAGCGCTAGCGTACAGGTGGTGACAAACTCGTGAAGTCCTGCTTCCCAGTTGATACCGTTCTTTGGCTTTGGAGGGACAATAAAGGAATAATGATTATTGATGAGAACCCGCCAGCACATAAACATTTAATCATCATCATCATCATCATCATTAATCACCACCTCAATGTCACTTCCCTCCCTTAATCATAGGTCATAAGAAACTCTGACAGTTTTAAAACCCGTGAATAGATGACAGGCCCAGTCACACAGTGCACAGAGAAGCCACAATTGTGGTGAAGATGCATATTGCAGAAGGCGAAAGAAAAGCAGTGAATCAGGGACAGTAATAGCTAGTGAAAATCAGGAGAACCATTCCTTGTGGTTCTAGCTCATTCTTTTCTTTGGTCTCCCTTCATGCTTTGAGAGGTGCTTTTGAAATGGTGCTCAATGTCAGCATGTTTGCCTCCCTTTTTCTAACTTAATGTAACTGCTACACAGTCTACTCTTATTTCTTGCCTAAACCCAACCTTTTCATACTTGACTTAAAGTGCTTACTTAATTCTTACAAACTTGCCCAAATTTCAGTTCTTGCAACCTTTTCACATGGCAAGATGAAAATGCAATCAGTTCATTTCTTTTTTCAAACAAATCTTCACTTGTAAAAGTCGTAGAAAGACCCAGTATCTGTGTCAAGAGTGGCCAAGTGAATTAGTGAAAAAGTGTGATTTCGACTTTGAAGAACTCTTGTTCAAATCTTATGGTCACCACTTGGACAGCTCCTGGCATCAGGCTAGAGTTCAGAAAGCTGCCAGATAACTTACATCTATTCCTAGCATTGAGAAAGTTGGTATAGCCATTTTTATCATTGGCTTCTGTGGGGGATAATATAGCTTATCACATAATGATGTGCCCTCTTTCCAGGTGTCTGCAAGAGAGGAGGCAAATGGTGCTGGTGACAAGCTGACAGAGAGCCTCGTCACCGGAACGAATCAAATAGACTCAAGCCCTGAAGCCAAGGTCGCACCACCGACAGAGCCTGCACCATCAGAACCAGCCAATGCCACGAGCAACGGCTCTCTCAACATGCTCAACATGAGCGCCTCCGAAATGCGGCAGCTGCTGGCGCAGCGCAAAAAGCACGACCCCAAAAAGATCCAGATGGACCTGAAGAAAAAGTATGAGCTCATCGAGCAGATGTGAGCCGGTTGTGCCTTCCGTCGAACGACGCCATTAGTTGGGTGTGGCTGGTCCCAGCACACTTTTTGTGTGCGAGTGTAATAGATGTTTTTTTTTTCTCATTTTTATCTAGGAGCTGGGAGGGTTGTGTGCCTGGGCGAATGTGCAAGAAATCGCGCAACTCTGGATTCACTGTTATCTGCCGTACTTGTATGAGGCGCCGATTGAATTTTTCTTTTCATAATGATGATTTCGGTGCTGTTGACAAAGGAATGTGGCATCCAAATGGGAGAGAAGAACTTTGGAATTTGGCAGCATTGACATGTTGCTGATATAGGTGCTGTCAATAAAAAAATTAACGCTTTCTCTGCATGTGTGACGGGATAACTGTTCATATTGGCAATGGATTTCGCTTTGTTACACCATGTGGCTACTCAGGAACTTGGCAAGAATTATTTCTGATAACAATGTTGTAAAGCTATTGTTTCTGGTTGAACAGCAGTTGTCCGAGTCGGGAGGACTGTATTGAAAACTCTCTGTTCAGCTAATTAACCATATTGTAATTAGTTGCAGAATACTGGTATATGTCACCGGTAAAGTCAATATTTTCCCACTGATCACTTTTTCTGTGTGAAGTGGCTTTTGCAAGTGACTTTTCTGTGTCAAATGTGATGTGGTGCTTCTTCACAGAACAATTAATTTTCCTTCATATCCTCCGTTCTGTGATGCTGCCTTTGACTTGAAATTGAGGGCTGTGCTTGGCATGGGCATTCCCTTGGACTTTTGGCAAACTTATTGTGGTCTCATGAAATCCTTGTTGCATGGGCTCTTAAAATTTTTGCTAAAATCCTAAGTTGTTGAGGTAATCATTGTATTTAGAAGGCACATCGTTTGTAGGAGATGAAGAATGTTATTGGTGCATTCGTTTCATTGCGTGTTGCACATGTTACCACATTCCAGACGTTACGTATATGTTATAGACTAGACGTGGATAGATAACGAAACTGATTTCCATTACCGAGTTGTTCATAATGTAAACGGCTTGATTTACGCAAGTATTGAACATGTGCTTCAGCATGTAAAAGATGTTGACTCGGTGAACAACGTGTGGATGAAAATTCACCTTAGAATGAAGTTCCGATCAGATGGTTACATTTTGCACATTGCTGCATGCATTTGTGTGTTGACTGTAGAAAGCTATTCCTGGTGAACTTGCGTACTCACTATGGAGGCTGGGCTGCAACTACAACAACAAAGTTAACTTTAGCATTTTGTCTTTTGAAGCTGTAGAGGTGCTATAATAAAATGTCGTTCACATTTCCACGACAGGCACTTTATTTAGGATGCCTGCTGGACATGCTGAAATAGCATGTCCAGCACAGAACAACTTTAAGGCTGTTCTGTGTAAAGGTTGCTCATATTTGGTATCTACGAAGCCAAAGCTTGAACATTTCAGAAGTGGTTGATGTACAGTTGGTGTAAAAAGCTTGCGGGATGCAGGATACACGAAAATGCAATTTCAGCCCAGTTTTTGGAAGTTTACATTAATGCATGTAACAAATCTAAAGGCCAGGCTGCATGCTCGTGCTCGGGAAAGATTTCACTTTTTCTTAGATTCTGCATCCCATAAAACTTCTGACAAACACTGCACTTCTTGAGTAACACATTGATCAGCCTTCCATTGCTCATTATCACTGTGATGTGCGTCTGGAATTTCAAGACAGCCCCTTCTGATTTTTCCAGTCTAGGTGATGTAGGGGATTCTTCTAATTTGCGAGCAAGTTTGCTAATGAAAGGCGTTGGTTGGTTTCAATTGAAAGCATTAAATCACATAGAAAGTGGCAGTGACACTTGTAATATAAGAGCCTTCCCTGTGCCTTAGGTAGTCTTTCACAGCACATAAATGCCAATGCATTTAGTGACAAACAAGTGCCTTCAAATATTGCCAGCTGTAGTAGCATCACAGGATCTTGTAGCCAAAGCATAAAATTTTTGAAGCCACTGCGGTTTGCCTCATTCTGATGAGACACCAAGGTTGTGTGTGGTTGTTACACATTTTTGATTGTGAAAGAGTACTTCAGAATTTGCATTTATGTCTACTGTGTGTGACAGGTTTGACATTCGTGCAAGGTACCGACGGGAAGGGAAACACCTGAGTTGGATTCAAGGCTGTCTATTGTAGTCTTCACTCTGAAATCAAAATGTTACCATGATGCATATCCTTCGGCATGTGAGCTATTCAGCAAGTGTCCAATAGCAATGTTCGAACCTGCGCACCTGCTTTAGTCATTACTTGAATACTGGATTGGGTGTTTCCTTTCACATTGGTGCACCTTGTAGGTGCATAATGTTATGGTTGATTTGTTGGATGACACTGAATTTTCTAACATGTACAATTGCGCGATTGAAGCGGTGAAAAAAGTGGTAGTATTAAAGTTTCTGCCGTCAAGAACTACGGTGAGCATCATTTTCTATGTGGGCCTTTTATTTCTGTATGAAAACTATTGTATTTGCATGGAACTATTAATTTGTACAAGTTCTTTGCGCACGTTGAGCATTGTGTGTGTGCAACAATAAGATCAAAGCTGAACAATATTTACACATTCCTTTCTTTCTATGTGCGTTGTATAACCGGACAAAGTACTTTGAACATGTATTTTATATGTAACAGCGTTAAAGCTTTGGACCTGTTTTTCGAAATATTTTCTATTTTTATACCTGATTGTCTTTAGAGCATTTTTTTGATGCCGGATGCTGAATTTTGGTGCACTTGTATTTTCTTTCACAGAAGCCTTTTCGGACATTATTGGACATCATTTTTCGGTCAAACCTATTTTTGATGCAACAGCCACTTCTGGAAGTGCTGTTTCTGACCGCACGCCAACATTCCTTTTGTTTGCTTCGAGAGAAGGGTTTTCATTGTTTTTATGGTGTACTTGTGTGAGTGTACTGAAACAGTGGCTTGATTTTGTTGTGAACTGTGTGTCATGCTCTGCAGTTGCACCATCTCATCATATCTGTGAGATGAATGTTACTCGGAGTTTGATCTAGTTTTGTTTAATATGTGTTTATACTATTAAAACTGAACTTCTCACAAGGTGTTTGAGCTGTTTAGAATCCAATTTCGGTTCAGCTACAGTGCACCGAGATTGCTGCCAGCTCAACAACATAATTTGATGGCACCCTGTATTCTCTTACAGTTTTTTTTTTTTTAATATTTGCTTCCACGAGGTGGCCACAGCCCTCATTGTGGCCGGGGGTTGGGCCACGTTAGTGCACTGTTTTTAAGCACTTTGCTCTCCATAAGTGGCTGAACAATTTTTGTGGCGTCTTGCTGACAAGAAATCCCTCCTTGTGGGGCATCACCAAGTGCCTTTAGCTAATCCCGAATCAGATTGACCTCTCCTGTCGCGGACTGTGAAATGGAAGACTTAATTTTGCTGGCGGTGTCTTTTCAAATACCAGCAATAAAAGTTTATTGAACAATTTGTTTGTCGAAATTTTTTCACTCGCACTGCTGTGGAAGCCACGAGTTTGTATTCACTTCCTGGAGTTCTCCTGCGCTGCATGTGGTCCCGAGCAAAAAAAAAAAAAAAAAAAAAAATCTCGACGGAAGATCGGGCCGACGCCCATGGCAATTTGCAAGTAGACAGCCCGATCTCGGCCAGCTGGGTCGGGCCGGGCTTGCTTTTTGCGAATGGCCAGCCCGTGACTGTCGGCAGACGACACTGGGCCGGCGTCACGACCACCGGTTAAATCGCTGTGTGCGCGTTTGGCCGACACACGGACCGACGACTTTCCCACGAGGGCAACAGCATGACGCGAGATTTATTTTTAGATCCAACACACATTTACACACGAAAAGAGTGTCGACGTAAGAAACGAGCGCCTGGGGAAATGCGCCACCGGCGACGTGCGTAGATGGCAATGATGCTTGTGTACAAAAAGTCGCAGTTTCGCCCGAAAGGCGAAGCATAGCTATCGACGCTTCGATAGCTAGTTATTGGGCGGATGGTAGTTTTGTCGGCCGTATAAACTTGTAAACATAGGCATACTAACTAAATACGAACTAAGCCGCGAAAACACAGCGCACGGTGGCCTGTGACCCGACGCACATGGCGTTCACGATACAGCGGCCCAGGCGGGCGCGCGCGGCCGCCCGGCAACCATTCCCCGTAGCGTTGCGCGCGACTGAAGACCGCGCACTTCCTTCCCGCTTTCCTCCCTTGCATGCGCGAGATTGAGCCGCGATCGCCAGCTCACTCTAGCACGCTTTCACTCGCACGTACAGCATACGGCGCGCGGCGACGATTTTATCGCCTTTCGACTTTATAAGGAACCTCACGGCGACGGCAGAAATGCGGCGGAGTGTTCATATAATTTCTATTGAGTGCCCCTTTAACGTCAGTAAGTATATATCCTAACGGTGCGAAAAAAAAAAGTTGGCGTAAGAAGGTTGTAAGGCACAAACAAAGCTCCTGCTAACAAGTAAAACATTCCACACTAACTTACCATTCTGTAACCTGCTTGAAAGCTCGCGAAAAAAAAAAAAAAAACGTGACTCATCGAGAACTTGCAGGGCAGTTTCGTAAACCGTTCATCTACAACAGCAACAACAGGAAACGAAATAATTCGTTTTTTGACTTCAGGAGGTTAGGAAGCCGTTTTCCACGGTCGTCGGTAAGGAACGCGCCGACTTCGTTTCCCGAAGACGAAACGCGCTCCCACGAGCGCGGTAACGAGTCGACTTTAGGATCCCCTTGTTAGCCCTATACCCCCGCGTCCCAGAGGAACGAAATTAGCATATGCGCAAACAGAGTGCCGCTTGTTTCCACTTAAATCACGTACGCGCTCTGCCGATGCCTCCAGTGATGAGCCTCGCTTCAAGAAGGAACGTGAGATGGTTACGACAGGCCAAGTAACTCAGCCGATCGAGGCTTATCACGCCAGCTACCAGTTCGAGACCTAAAGGTCGGCGGTGTACTTTGCCCTTTTATTATCGTAATTAAATCTCCCGGGGGTCTCTGCTCGTGATCGGGCCCTTTTGAGAGAGAGGGGAGTCTTGCTTTACTGTCAAGTGATTCGAAAGGGAACGGAGCTTGGGGAATTCGCTTTTAACTTTTCGCGTTAATCGGATGAGTGGAGTGGAGCGCCTGTCTAGCGGATCCCGGAGTCAGAACCAACCGTCGTCAAATAAACGTTGTGGGCTGCTGTAGTATACTCGTATACACCCAAGGAATTGCGTTTCTTGCGGAATGGAGTCGATTACTGCGTTAAGCCGTGAAGAAACATGTTCCCGAAGTCAAATCAATCAATCAATCAATCAATCAATCAATCAACCAAGAAGCAAGATGACCGGAGTATAAAAACAAAAGGGAATTTTTTTTCCCCTAACGACAGGCGTTTTCGTTGTATTTTGGGACATACTGATGTCACGACAGGTGTTTATGTTGTAATGATGCAGTAATATCTGCGGTGAGATTGGTTCTCCCGTTGTCAAAATACAGTCGATGTTGTGGCCACGGCGACTTATGCCGTATGCCTGACGTCTTCTTATGACGAGACCAGTGCTGTACTGGCGACTGAAATGTTTGTCTCCCCCCTTTTTTCTCTCCCGCTGGGTTTAGTTGAGTATTTCCAAATGTGTTTTGAATGTGTGGCAAACTACATGGCATTCTTCAAATGTGTCTAAAGGCCATGGCAATTAAGTTCCGCACAGAGTAAGGGGCGAATGATATGAATATAGTTTCCCACAAAAGTTACCAGACCAAGCTCTGGCGTGGCGATTCTTCAGTTGCCATGGGAATGACGCGCAGTGTCTAATCCTATGACTGTGGCTTCAAAGGTTCTTGTGGCGTTATTTTTACGTTTTATCCTTCTAAATTTCGAAGAAATCCTACTCTTCTAAACAGGCGAGGCTAAAATTTAAGCTTCTGCGGACACACATATCCATCGTGAATTGTTTCGATTATGACGGAACACATTAGTGAAAATCATCAACTTGCGAAATCGCGAAGCCGTTTGAAGTCATGGAAGGAGGAATTACAGGCAGGTTCATTCCATGCACTAACCATCATTCCCATGCTGTCTGAACCACCATACTTCCAGCGGTAAGAAAATTATCTTGTATAAGCATGGCCTCAGAGATCGGACGCCGCACGCTGTTGGACAGCGCGCGATGCCGGATGTCGGAGACCACAGCATGCATAACAGCGGGCTTGTGCCGCGGGCAGTTTGATAACATATCGCTACTTCTTACTGGGCTAGTTGGTTCAAACATCTCGTGTAATGGGACGCAGTATAATAGGACATGTCCTGTTCTCTCTTCACATTGCTTCTCGTCCTAATTACACCGCTGCGATAACACCGGTGTAACAGGACCAGTCCTGTTCTTATATTTCACACTGTTTCCCGTCCTCTTACACCGGACAACTTGCACAGTCGCGCAGCAGCAAGTAATGATCAGTCACATTTCTCCTACAGCGAGTCCTACTTTCTGTGCCCGAAAAGGCGCTCTTTCCTGTCCCATTCTTACTCCATATTGATCTGCGTCTTATTACGTACACCACCACGACAACTCAAGAGCAGCCAAGCCTGCCTGGACACTGCGGCGGTTAACGATTTTGGTTAACCTTCCTCTCGCTCCTATGCTATCACTGACTCTCTCTCCCATGCGATGCAGTACTCGTGACCACAGCCTTCAACTAGGATTCATTTTTTTTTTTGTATTTAGGCGCATCATTTAATCATTTCAGCGAGCCCCATTCCCATCGGAATCGCGGTTAGCCCAGAGTTTAGCCACGCGTCGCTTGCTCGCTTTTCTCGGCGGAAATTTCGTTCCTTCGTTGGACCCTCTCGTTCAAGTCCCTCAGTCGCGCCAGCAGCGTCTTGTAGTCGTACCGACCCCTTGCCATGCCGAATGGATCGTTCATCGGCGTATCGGTCATCTCTAGGCGCACCTTCACCGCGGCTTCGTACCTGCGACGTCATAAATTTGGGTTATAATTGCTTTGCACGATTCAAAGTATAACAGCGCGACTTTTTGACGAAGACATAAACCGAAGAGCAGACAATTACAGGCGTTGACTTTCCACTGGGAACCTTCATTGCGAATGAGAGGCATATACATGTTGCGGAATGGTACAAACAAGCAACAAATAAATAAGCGGTATAGGCGACAGAAATTCATGTCTTAGAGCGAAGCTGTTCTAGGCTAGGTTCCAAGAGATCGCGTCCGACAACGGAAGTAGATGGACCAGAAGTAGATCAACAATTTTCGTCTCCATGTGCGTGGCAGATTACCGCGAGCCGTGCCTTAGCAAAGGTGTCAAAACGGATGATGGATGGCCCATGGTTATACCTCTTGCCACCGCCGATGCCTCTATCACAAGTGTCGCGATACTCGGCGGCGGCACGTCCCACCAATAGCTGTGCCCCTTTGTCTCGTGACGTAGAAATCGCGCTAGCACCTTTATGAGCAGTTGCCCTTTGGACTTGCGATCGGACGGACGCTCGTTTAACCACATCTTCCAGGATCCTGACGTTAGGAACCTGATGATGCCGTGCAGTGTACTGCGGCTATGAACGCTGTGGCTCATACGCTAGTCTATGACGACGGGGCGGACTTGGCGCAGCAAACGCACTACGTGGCCATCGCGCCGGGCGAAAACAAGACGCCGGTGTCCTTGATCTTTGACGAACATGCCGAAGACGCTCAATGTAGTCCATAATGATAATGTATGTGTAATGTAATGTAATGTAATGTTATGTAATGATAACTATAGCAATATTCACTATAGCAGACCCACCATAGTCTATGACGTAGTGGAAGGGCTCTGACTTTTTTTTGTCATTGGCATTTCATCTGTACTGAAGCTTGGTAACAGAGTAACAGCGCCAGTAAAAGACAAGCACAAAGAAACTTGTCCAAAGAAACTTTCCTTGTCCGTAATTGTCTTTTACTTGCGCTGTTAAAGGGACAGACAGCCGCTCAGAACATGAATCGAGATAACCCGCTGATGGAAATATTGCCTATCGTACTGGTTAAAACGACCCATGTTTTTCTCATTAGCGTGAATTTATATTATTGCCCCACGCGGCAAAAACATGAAGATGCATACAGGTCTACCATGTGACTTTCTATTTGTGTACGCGGTTCCTGATCTTTTTATTAGTATTGAGATATAGTACACTTTTTCCTGCTATAAGTTTTTTTCCAACTTACAATGTGCAGATAGGCCTTCGTTTGTAGTGAGTAGAAAAGTGGCGCTGCCTTCGCCTTCGTTTTCCATGAGTTCGTTTGGCTCGTCTATCGACATAATAGCGACGACGGGGGCCAGCCAACCATGGCGTAGGCGTGTACTTGGGGGAAAACGTGGTACAAGTATAAGAAAGGTCTGTACGACAACGCAAACTTATTGTACCGGCTTTTTATTTTCAAAAGTGGTTGAAAAGGTCATAATGCAGGTGGTTAACCACAGTTGCACGCACTCTTGCGAAAGCAGAACGATGGGCGGCTTTCACAATTTGTGAGCCGGGCTATCGGCATCGCTATCACTTCCCAGCGTTGCTGGAGGAGGGAAACTTACTTTTTTAGAGATTGCTCAGATCGAAAAATTCTGCTTACAAAATATCCACGCGCTTTTTGAAGTAACCGCTGCAGGTGCAAACACTACCGAGGGTGAGCTTTTTGTTGCGCCATAAAAAAAACTAGGTATTTAAATATCGGTTTGCAGTCCCTTTAATATGTCACCGAGAGTTACAATTTAGCTCAAACCAGCACTGTGCTAATCTTCTTGCTTATTCATTCTACGTTTAGGTGTTTGCAATCAGCAACATGTATTATAGTATACAGGGTGTCCCACATAAATGTAGCCAATGTTTTAAAAACGATGGAGTGTGCTAGGAGGCTCAAACCAACTCAGTGGTGTTGAGGTTCGCGTGTCCTAGTCTGCGGTATTTCTTTCGTTTTGCAAAGTCAATTAATTAGTACAAACTAATGCCTAATTTTTTAAATATTGGCTTAACCAAGAAAGTGCCAATACGAAAGTTGTAGATCACATTTAAAAATGGTCGACGGAAGTGTTTCATTGATGGGAACTTCTTGTAATTGCCTTTAAAAAAAAGCTCGCGAAATACAAAAACAAGCGTGTGATAGCGCCACTATTTTAGCTCTCCCAGACGACCGATCAAGAAACGAAATCCGCATATCTGTATAGCGGTTCCGGGACGGGCTTGGCGTTACCGGTGGCCGCAAGATATACGCGCCAGCAAGTCTCGCTAGTAAGATATGATCACGAACGAATTGAAGAACATGACAATCGCATTTGCCTTACCGATTAAACTGTTTGGCGGTCAACATTTACTCAAGCCCGAGCTACCTTTCTTCTTTTGTTTTTCTTGCCTTGTGCGTTCGGGCTTCGCTCCACTTGATAAGTGTTGCCACGTCACGTCTAAGCGCGACACACCGTTATCACCGCCGCTGGCTCTGTGCGTCCGATCGCGACAAGGCACGCGAGTGAGTCTCGAAAAAAGCTTGCAAACAATGCACTTTACTGGTCGGTCGTCTGGGGGCGGTGAAATAGTGGTGCTGCTAAAGCTTTAGATGCTATTTAGGGAGCCTACATGCAAGCGGAGCCTACATGCATGCAAGCGCTGTTCTAGGGTGGTGACAACACCAAAATTTTGACCGCTATTTACTGCCAAATTTGGTGAGTAGCCATTTTGATTCCCAATATCGCTAGAAGTCGCGGCGCATTCCTTCTTTTTTTTTTTTTTTGTCACGCTCTGATGTACCCATGTTGGCACGCGACCTATCCAATTTCTTTAATTTAGTTTCGCACCAATGCGCACATGAAACCTGCATACATCTTTAATATACCAGTTACCTTTTCGTTTTATTTTAACGCATCAAACTTATTTTTTTTTATCATAGCATATAAAGAAACAAGTTATAAGGCACGGTGGCGTGCTCTTGGTAGTATATCATCTCATGCCAAGAATGTGAACTGCATTAAGCATTGTCGTTGCCTTCCACTTGTACACATAGCAATATAAAAGGTGTTTTTCGAAGTGTGCTGTAATAAAAACTGTGCTTACAAGCCTGTTTAACTAAAACGTAGACGTGCCATGTACTGCGCTCAGACGCGCTATGTGTCTCTGGCTGACGAGGCCAAATTTTATTAAAAAAAAGTGAATTAGTTTCATGTCACCAAGGGTTGCGGGAAACGTGGTCTGTCGGCTGGTCTTTCGCCAGTTTGATTCCCACATCCTATAATTCAGGCAGAAAATTTACCCGCCCATTTAGCTGGCGGCGGCAAGTGCCCTTACAAAGGTTGCATGTAGGCTCCCTAGGTGCTATCAGCGCTTGTTTTTGCATTTCGCGGGGTTTCTTTAAAGACGATTACAAGAAGCTCCAGCAATGGCACTTAGTTGCAAACACTTCAGTCGGCTATTTTTAAATGTTATCTACAACTTTCGTATTTGCACTTTCTTGCTTAAGCCAATATCTAAAAAGTTGGGCAATTAGTTTATACTGATTAACTGACTTTGCAAAACGAAAAAAAAAAGTACCGCAGACTAGGACACGCGATCCTCAACACCACTGAGTTGGTTTGATCCTCATAGCACACTCCGTCGTTTTTAAAACATTGGCTACTTTTTAATGAGACCCATTTGGTTCCAATTGGCCATTGGTAGAAGTCCAGTTGGTTACAATTAGAGATCACTGCAAGTCCGGTCGGTATTACGACATTTCCAATTGGTTCGCATTGGACCTCATTTGGACTTGTTATGACAATCGGCACCAATTGAAAGTCATTGAGTAATCCTGTAAAGCTACAACATAATACCAGCATAATTATAATGTGATTCTCCAGATAAAATATACTTGTATATTTTTTGTTCATATTACTTATAATGAGTCCGCTTGGGTCCAAATGAGTTAAAAAAGAACAATTCGAGCATTTGGAAATCCACGCCCGTGTACCCTGCATTCAGTGCACGTTAAAGAACCCCAGGTGGTCTAAATTATTCCAGAGTCCTCCACTAAGGCGTGCGTCATAATGAAATCATGGTTTTGGCCCTTAAAACTACGGAACATTTAGCATGAAATTGGGTTATGCCGGGATCCACGATGAACTTCCGTTACGGATGTAACCGATGTGACGTTCAGCGCCAACGAGTAAAATGTGTTTTGTGATGATGATGATGATTTAAAGGCATCCCCTTTGAAACGGGGCGGCGACCAATAGTCACCTAGCCTACTTTATTTAATCAAGTATACTATACATGTTCTTTATCTAGCATTTTTGTATGCCCCTCATTAATTTTTCTTTTTTTCTAAAATTTACCTTGTAACGCTACCTATGATTTTAAGAGATCAGTTCGTATCAATCTCTTCGCTGCTTTATTTCTACCAGCACTCTAATCGTCTCTTGAGTATCTCTACGACTCATCGGTTGATGTTTCCTTCCACTTTAAACCCAAGCGCTTATGGAAGTTGCACGTTACCTACGGTTCTCGCTGGGTGAATCCCGTCGCATTCCATTAGGATGTGCTGAGTGGTCTCTGGATCTTTACTGCAGCATACGCATGCCTCATCTAGTTCCGAATATTTGCTCCGGTATGTTTTGGTCCTTAGGCAACCGGCTCGAGCCTCAAATAGCAAGGCACTGCCCTTTGTGTTATCGTACAGATTCTCCCTTCTAGTTTCTTTCTTCTCGTTCTTGTAAATCTCCATGGTCCTTTTTGTTTCCATTCTTTGCATCCAATTTACTGTCTCTATTTTTCTCACTTTCTTTCTGATGACTCCTGGTTGTCTACAGTTTCGCTTATCCTGGGCCGGTATTTTGTAGCGATTACATTAAAGTAATAATGCCTTTCGCGCTTATCGCGCTTTGCCAGTGGTCAGATCGACGGTCCGCTCGCGTTATCAACGGGATCAGCCGGCCGTGAGCGGTGGATGATAACACTATTCCAAAATAAGTCATAACGCATCGCTACAAAATCGCGGCCCTGTACTTCGTTGCCGACTTCCTGGACCTCTTCCTCCATTCTGTGTCCACGATTTTCATGTACATATACTTGTGCACTTTAGCCGCCCATTTATTGTCATCCATGTTCCTGAGCCTTTCTTCAAAACTAATTTTGTTCTATGCTTCTCTGACTTCAAAAGAGGCCCAATCCATATCACCCTGCACTGCCTCATTTGTGGTTTTACCGGGGGCTCCAAAAGTCAACCGGCCTACTGATCTTTGGTTAACTTCCAACCCCGACAAGATATCCGACTTTAAGCATAGAATGCCATTTGCGAACGTTAGCGCTGGCACCATTTCTCCTTTCCAGGTTCCACGCACCACCTCATACTTATTGTGGCCCCACAGTGCTCTGTGTTTCATTATTTCTGCATTCCGCTTTCCCTATATTTTCAGATTATCTTGGTGGTTGCTTGAGTAATTATTTCCGTCGTTTATGTGTACGCCGAGGTACTTATATTGTTTGACTATGGGTATGACTTGCTGTTGAATTGACACCACGTAGTTACTCGTCTCTTCATTAAAGATCATAATTCCTGATTTCTCTGTGCTAAACTTAAGGCCTAGATTTGTCGCGGCGTTGCCACAGATATTCACAAGTATCTGTAAATCTTTTTATTGTCCGCTAGTAGCAAAATGTCGTCTGCGTACATTAGTCCAGGGACCTTCTGTTGCACCATTTGTCCATTACGCATGTAGGATAAATTAAACCCTAACTCGCTGTTTACCAGTCGTCTTTCTATACCCTTAACGTAAAGCGTGAACAACAATGGAGACAAAGGACATCCTTGCTTCAATCCTTGGTGAATTCCCACCATTTCATTACCTTTTCGACCTTCCCATACAACTTGTACTTGGTTGTCTCTATATATCTCCCTCAGCAGCTCCATGAAATCGTCATCTATGCCTTCGTGCTTAAGAATATCGCATACCAATTCTCTGTCTACGTTGTCATAAGCTCCTTTATTATCTAGAAATGCTATCGATAGAGGTCTTTTCTGAGCTACTGAAATCATATTATCCTCTAAGCGTCTGCCTGGCCTGAACCCAATCTGTAGTTCCCCCAATACATCGTTTTTCTCCACCCACTTCGACAGTTATAATTTTATTGCTTGCATTGCCATTCTAAATATCACCGACGTTACTGTAACTGTCCTGTACGAGCTTGTCTTATCCTTATCTCCTTTGCCTTTGTAGATCAGGTTCATCTTGCTTTCGCTTTCGTTGACAGGGATGGCACCGTCATCTAGGTGCGATGAAGCGAAGTATTGCATCGTGACACTACGAGCGCCCACAGGGAGCACAACGGTAGTCACAGTGCAGAGGAGGCTCCAACGCGGTATAGCCTAGCTGGTGTTGGCACTTTCTGCACATGGTTTGCCTTTCGCGTCGGATTATCCTGTGGCGCCTCGTCGCCTGCGGAGTGCAGCTTCAACATGCATAAGCAGTGCTTACACGTCGCCTACTGCTTCGCTTGAGATGACCCCAACTAAGAAAAATTGAAGGACGCTTAAGCTCCGCGTTGAAGATTTGAACGCGATAGCGTTATCGGGCTCTGTTCACACCACATTTTTCTTTATGAGTAGGCTTCACTGCAACACAAAACGTGGGAAAGCCAGCTTACAAAGACCAAGCTTACACCGATACCCTTAAAGTCGGCTTCACTTTTAAACACAGATGCATTGCTGTGAAGCAATATTTACAGGAGCAATTTAAGCCGTCTTATATCAAAATGTGAAGGCCCTAGGACCTATGTTATTTTATTAATTGTTTGCTGTTGCCCCGAGACGCACGTGTCCAAAATTTAGAAAGGCTTGGTTTTCAACATTACCCTCAATGTTGCCTAGAACCAAAGTACAGCGAAACACCAGTCAGAATTGGAGGACGCTTACGCTTCGCCTATAAGAGTGGAACGCGATAGCACTCAAAGATCCCTGGCTGCCTATCAGGCTTTTTCCCTCGTATATTAAAATTACAGTCCGATGCTATCACGCCTGTAGGTTGAGGTGAAGTCGTACTTTACGATATTTCTGACGGATTTTACTTTGAGAAATTCAATTTTTGTTCACTAACGCATTGCGCCACGCGGAGGGCCTGTGTGGTCGGGGTGGTTCGGGATGATGTGGTTCGGAATGATTATTTCCGCCAGACCGCGATGCTTAATGCCGAAGCCGGATAAAGCTGACCAGAAAACTGTCAATCAAATATTTGGACTGCAGGAGGGGTGCAAACCAGGAAACAGCGGTTAAGAAAAAGGTTAAGGAAACAGAGAGGGGTCTGTGGAAAACGGGGATGCAGACGAAATCAGCACTGGGAACATACCGAACTTTCAAGCAAGAAATTACCAAAGAAAATATCTACGATAATTCTAGGGGAAGCTCTTTGTTGTTTGAAGCCAGGATGGGAGTATTGCGGACTAAGATGTACCGAGTCAAGTACCAAGGTATAGACACGTTGTGCTGTGCGTGTGGAGAAGAGGAAACGGCTGAACACCTCATACTTTTCTGTAAAGGGCTTAACCCTACAGTGCAAGGCAACGGGGCTGATTTTTTCAAAGCATTGGGGTTTAGGGACAGTGAAGGCAAAATAGACTTTAAGCGGGTAGAAATAACCAAACAGAGGTTATCTGATTGGTG
The DNA here is from genome assembly GCF_013339745.2 of Dermacentor silvarum. NCBI lineage: Eukaryota > Metazoa > Arthropoda > Arachnida > Ixodida > Ixodidae > Dermacentor > Dermacentor silvarum. The sequence goes on from NC_051164.1 coordinate 91,064,672, forward strand.
GATAAAATCAAGGCAGGGGTGAAATTTCACCCACCACAAAGTACAAATTATGTTAATAGTCATGGCTAGGTGGCGTATGCCACCGCCCGATTTAAAGGGTTCAGCCTCATCCATCCATCCAGCCGACGCCGACGCCCGATTTTCTGCGACAGGAGGCTCTTAACGCTGTCGCGTTAAGACTGCTGCGGTAAGTGGCACAGAAAAGTAACTGCGTCACTGCGTCGACGGGCGAATCTCGCTTTGGTCCTTCGAGATCGAGACACGCCAGCGTGAAGCAGAACGCCTTCGCGTGTTCGCGGCGCACGCTGCGAACTCTGCCACGCGCATTCCTGAAGCTGAGCGCTTCGCAACTCAGCTGGCCGCCCAAGAGACTGCGGAATCAGATCAAAACGCCCGTACCGCCACCGAAGTGACTCGGCAGCTGGACGTCGCGCGCCAAGCAAACCTGCAACACGGTTGCCGGCCCGCAAATCGTGTGTCTTTCGCTGCAGCGGACCGTGAGTTCACGAAGCAAACATGCAGCAGCTTCTATCAAGACACGTTTCACTTTCGTGTTCTATACCGATTCCTATGAAAGAGGGATCAGGTAATATTTTTATTTAATTGGACATTTCAATGCATTTGTTCTTGGACTAGGTGTCTGATAATCGGCTTATGTCCTCGTCAGAAGGTCGCGCTGTTATACTTATCCGTACCTGTCGTACGACTCGGCGAACGACTTGAACACCACTTCCCTCAGGGCGGGAGGCGGCGGCCGGCACGGAGAACCGATGCCGTCGTCGTCGGCGAGGCACGCCTGCACGGCGTCGCACACGGCGACCCGGATGGTCTCGTGCTGAATGATGGCGTTGTACCGGCTCACGTCGCCCGGCGTCCGCTCGACGCAGAATTGCGGGTGGTTGTAGTACGGGTTCTCGGACATGATCGACTGGATGGACACCAGGACGCTCTTGATGGAGAGCGCGGGCGTCCAGGCCGGTCCGGGCCAGGTGCCCAGGATGCTGAGGCAGACCTTGCCGTCCGCGTGGAAGTAGGGGTTCAATCTGACCTGCAGTTGTCGCCGGAAATCGCAGATATCGTGTGAAGCTAACAAAAACGTTACAGTGATGTTTCACTTCGCGAACGCGGGTTACGCGCAAGCGTATGGGCGCCACGAACATGCATAGCGAGCACCGCGGCTTCGAAGCACTGACGGAAAGGGAGCGAACGCGGCGATTCTCTTCGCTACCTCCGGCTCTCGCTTCCGTCGCGCCGATTTGACAGACAGGGCATCAACCATACAGAAGACACCTTTATTTACATTCTGCAGTGGAGAAATAGGCGAAGAATGTCATTCGCATTAATACGCGCACTTGCCACAGTGCCAATGTCAGACGCTGCAAAGTATAGCTTCACTAAACGCGGCCTTCTACTAACCGCAGTCAGTTTCGTCCCGCTGGCAACTGTAGAATTAGGTCTCAGCATATCTGACTTCGATTGAACTACGTCGTGATTGCATAGGCGTCTATCTAAAGCGTAAAGCTTTATTTATTGTCATCTAGAAGACCGGGCGGTCGCACTTTATCAGTCGGACATGCACCTGTGGAGTGCACTCATAGCAATTCAAGAGCGCTGTGAAAAAAAAAAAAAAACAGGAAAAAAAAAGGGAACACTTGGGAGGCTTTTTGAGCTTCACCCGTTAAGAGGAAGCTTTAGATCGGGCCCAACTCCGGTGACGCCTATTCAAAATACATGTAAAGCGCAGAAACGCGTTTCTGAGATAACCACTGGGCCAATTTTAATTAAATTTGCTGAATTTGAGAGAGAAAGTTAAATTCTAATAACTGTCGGAAACGAAATTTCGCGATTTAGGGCCTGAATTGTTTTAATAGAATTTCCAAAAATTGGCAAGTGTGAAAAAAAATTTAAGCACGAAGTTTACAAATTCTGCACCTAGAACAAAAATCACAGTTCTATAAACTGCATCCATTAAAGCATCCAAAGCGGACAAATTTGATGTGTCAATTTTTATCTTACGTAAATTTTACACATTGTTTACTAGGGTTTTGAAAACGTTCCACTCACAACTTATTACTCTAAATGAGACCCATGTAAATATATCAGTTTGGTCGCTTTAGATGTACTATTAGGTGGAACTTACAGTATTGTGATATCATTTGTCATTGCCGAGTTACAGAGTTGTAAACTTGATAGTCTCGTTTTCTGAAAATTTGCGATTTCTGTAAATTTTAATCAAAAATTTGGCGACCTAAATCTAGAATTCACAACCAACAATCACTAGATTTTTACTTTTTCTTTTATGCGATGAACCTTATCAAATTTGCTGCAGTGGTTGTAGAGAAAACGATTTGTCATTTCCCAGGTATTTAGCTAAATAGGAGGCCCCGAATTAAAGCTTCTGCTTAAGAGGAAAATGCGATAGCATTCAAGGGTCCCTGACTGCTTCTCATGCTTTCCTGCAACTTCAGCTTATGCATTCGTAACCTTTACCAGGAAAAGCTTGCGGCGAACGCGATGCACGAAGGCGAGCTTTCTGGTTCTTTTTCTTTCCCCTGCGCGGCTGCCGCCGTCGCTGACGCGGATGCGCGGAGGCGAGCGCCCTCTGGTGGTGCTGCAAGGAACCGAGCGGTGCGTGCCGCTCAGTGATTGGTAGAAAGGCGGCGCGCGCCGTGCTGTGATTGGTGGAAAATTTTCGCTCACGGTCAACGCACTGCCAACGTGGAATGTTCTGCGTAACGAGGCCCTTACAACTATCGCTTGTAATGAAGTTTAAGAGAATAGACTGGTGCGCTAGGTTGGTGCTGCATAACTTGAGGTTAAGCGCAAGAGAGCACGACTTCGAACAATGTTAGCAATCTGGTAAAGATTGGTGAACTAGCCACACACGTACTGGTTGCGTTGGGCTGTAAACCCTTGTTTGACAAAACACAAGTGGTATCCAGAAACCCGGATCAAGTGACTAGGGAGCTAATGGAGGCGTTCGAAATGATTAGAAGTAATAATGCTGTAGGTTGCCCATCTGTTTCGCTGTCAAAAAAAAAAAAAAGAAACCGCGTTCCTATCGCGGGAGCGTCCTGTGGTGAATGATTATGCCGATAAGTGATATTTGCTGTGACGGTGGCATTTTCTTCCTGTTGCACCGTGGTATATACGTGTTACCCATGTGCAATAAATATTCAGTTGTTAGCAGCGCTGTGTCTTCTGTAGTCCCACGTGACCTCTTGCGCTTAACCTCAAGTTACGCTTTAGATGCTCGAGACAGAGAGGGTGATTATAGGAAGGAAGAGGCGTTCTTTTCTGCAGCCCTTTAAGAAGCCATCTCACCGGCAGGCCGAAAAAAGCCTAAGATATCCAAAGAATGCCAATCACTTTCAAAGAGCTTCTTTGAGCTCCGGTGAGAATGCCCATGGACTGCCAAGCAAGCCAATCTCTCCGTCTGAAGTGCGATTAAACCTGAATGTTCCTTCAATGAAAAGATCACAAGTAAAGATTTCTTATTTTTTGTCAATTAAGTCATGCGGGATTCCGGTTTAATGAAACGTCCTTACATAACGTTACGACTTTATGCAACACCCCTTAGGAACGTAAATTAAATCTCACCCCTTAGGAACGTAAATTAAATCTCGCTACCTAAATTGTAAATTAGTAAACGTCAATTAACGCTAGTTAAAGTTGAAAGTAACTGAAAATGAGGGTCGCCTGCGCACTAGATGGGTAGATTGCATTCTTAAGGCCACAGAGAAGCGTCTCCGTGAGCTTAGATAGCTCGAATTAAGCAAATTTCATTGACGCCCATTTAGGCATATATGCATCTATGAAGGAGTCGAAAGCGATTCAATCGTACGTATAACAACACATAAAAAATCACAACATTGAAAGGATTACAGGCATCATAACGTCTATAACGTTGCACGCATGCCCACATTCTATAGATGAGGTAGTTTTTTGTCTTGTAATGAAATTTTTGGTTAGCTCACGTAATGTGCTTCTTCGCGTGCTATCTTCGCGTGATTTCTCGCGTAAATAGCTTCCGCTTTACTGAGTACTCAAGCTTAAGGACTACAATTTTGTTGACTGCCGCAGGTGATCATTAAATTTTTTCTGACCGTCTTCGGCAGGCATACCCACAGGAATGACACCAATGCGGTCATCGTTTCAGTGCCGGCGGATTAGCTGAACCAACGAAAGCAGTTATGATCAACAAGGTGCGTTCCTGCTTGCAAGTCACGCATTCCGCAAGAGTCGCGTTGTTTCCCAGATCAGCGAAGCGAGAATTCTAGCAGGCGGGCCTTCTACCACGCAGCGACATTCGACCATTCTTTAACGAATCGAATGCGCCTTACTTGCTCAGTTCCGGCCCTTGAGTAAATGACAGTGTTGCCACCCGGCAACACGTATAGTCATTGCGCTCGAATAATGCGTCTTGTCATCGGGGACTTGTCATGACAAAGACAAGGCTTCTTGTCGAAACGTTCGCGTCAGCGACATTCCTTCTACCGCTGTTAATCACCTAAAGCATCTATATTCATGCGAACCTCTATTGTTCTGTGGTCGTCTGTGGTTCTGACCTTTCATTACGTGGCTAATGGTATAGATATCTGGGTCAGGTTACGGGCAAGAGATTGCCGCTTCCCTCGGAGACCCCGTAGCACCCGAGCAGAGTTTGACGTCTTGCGTACGCAAACCATTTGCGTCCCCTAATTTAATTACCGAATGAGTGTGTCTTCGACCGTCTGAAATGATTAACAGTGATAGAAGAAGAAATGCTGCCACCAGCCACATTTCGACAAGGGGACTTGTCTTTATCATGGCAGCCACAACTGACAAGTCCCCTTGTCGAAACGCTGGCTTCATCGACATTCCTTCTTCGACCGCTATTAATAACCTAAAACCTACATCTACCGGTCAACTTCTCTGTTGTTCTTTGATCGTCCGTTGTTCTGCCCTGTCATTACGCGGCTAGTATAGCAGAGAGATCCAGGACAAGTTACGGGGGCAAGCGGCTTCCGTTTCGCTCGGGACCCAGCAGCGCCCAATCGGAGCTTGGCTATACGCAAACCGCTTGCGCCCCCTAATCTAATCGCCCAATGAGTGTCTCTGTGATCGCCTGTTGCTCTGCTCTTTCGTTAAATCGCCAATAGCGTCCACTCCTTGTCGAATAAGTATCTTCGTCTCCACTGTAGCTCTCGTATGCTGGCCATGAAAACGTCATAGCGTCGTCGGTCACCTGTGCCCCGCCGGTGGTCATGATGCGGACGCGCGGCGGCTGATTCGGGTACTCGGGCGGGCACTTGACGAGGAAGTGGAAGAAGCCCCCCTCGTAGGGGGTCTCCGGGGGCCCCACGATCAGGGCCTCTATGCGGGTGATGTCGTTCTCCTCCGGCGCGATGAACACGCCGGCGGGCGGCGCGGCGAAGATATCCATGATGTCGCGCTTGGCCCTCAGCAGGCACTGCGGCGTAGGCTCCTCCTGAGAGGAGCACAGGGGGTCCCACGAACTGGACGACGACGGCAGGTGGCTCGTCGAGAGGCCGCCGCTAGTGCTGGCGGCGCCCCGCTGGGTGACGGCCATGATCGGCCTATAGGCGGCGGCTGCTGCGTGGTCGGCTCGGGCCGCGCAGCACCGGGACCATCTCAGGAGGCTTTTTTCGTCTTGGGCGCCATTGTTGTTTGACTTGATGATGACGACGGTTCTCGGCTATGGCACGTACCCGCAATCGAGCGGCTGCAGAAAACGTAAGGCGAAGAAGTACTTCATAGATGAAATGAAAAAAAAAAAAAAAAAGAACCGCCCAAGCACTCCGTACAGATGGTTAACCAGCGAAGCTCAAACGTGTGGCCCCGATGTTTATCACTGGGTTAATCCTGACGGTACATGAAAGTCTTTCTAAATTATTGGTTACGTCTTTGGTGTTTCTTAATTAGGTTACACACACGTTCGGCTGCGACGGAAAGAACAACGTCACTGACGCTATGGCCGCAGTCGGCCGCTGTCGCATTGCCGCTTGCGGCAACGCGACAACGGCCAATCATCATTATCAACGGCTGAGCAAACACCCTCACGACTGTGTACAATAGAGGAGGCTCCCACAGAGTGTCAGAAAAAAAAAGGAAACCAACAGAGAAACAGTTCAATAGGGCGAAACGCTGGCTCGAAAGTGTCTTATGTTTTTTCCATTTTTTTTTGCTTAAGGACGAGCAAAGCGACATGATTTAGAAATGGTCAATCGTTTCAGCGTTACCACGAAATAGTAACAGCAACAGCGACGACGAGCGATACCATTTGTGGTAACATGGTCTCAGCGGTACCAAATAAAATGTCTCAGTTTCGCCCGAAAGGCGAAGCATCGACTGCGATAGCAAATCAGCAGACAACTATACGAAGTAAGGATATTAGTTTTATCGGCCGTATAAACTTTTAAACATTCGCTTACTATTCAAATTAACAAGCACGGTGCAGTAGCGGGAGTAACGTACAACAACAGACTCAGCAGGTGCAAGCAACGGAAATGTTTATTGAGCATACCGTGGCTGCTTTTATTCTGTGCGAATCAGCAGGAGCTTGCGCACTTCGTGGTGTGATGAACGGGCTTGCATTGACGCGATACGGCACTTCCTCCCCCTTAGAAGCCTAGTCTGTCGGGTGGTCTCCTTGTGCGCGTAGAACGCCTAGGGTGATCCTAAGCCCGCCGGTATATTTGATGTTGCTTCCCTGGAAGCCTGGGATGTACCAAGTGATCCTGTCTGACGATGGTTCCGTGTCTTCCACGGCTGAGGGTTCGTCACTCTCTGTGACTTGGTTGTCTCCGGGCCGAGTTGCCTACAATTCTTGCTTTGCTTCACCCGCTGCGTGACGTGGCCGCACTTGTTCCACGTGACGGCGCAATCCTGTGGTGTCCACCGTGACCACACACCTACCTCTTCTTGACGTCACCGTGCCGGGTAACCATCTCTGGCCAGCGTGATTGCACTGCCGCGACCAAACAGGCGCTCCCCGTGAAAAGAGCTGTGACAACGGTGCCGGGGGTCTGCTCACCGTGGGATCCCGTGCCACCTCTTCCTCTGGAAAATGTGCACATAGCCGGGTCCTGGACTGAAAACCCAGCAACATCTCGGCGGGCGACTTGCCATCTCGAGTCGGTGTTGCCCTGTAGCGTAGCAAGGACTTGGAAATACGATTGAGCAGACTTCCATCCTTATTCTTCTTGATACCTTCCTTAATGGTTGCGCACTGCACGCTCCGCCAATCCATTTGACTGAGCATAGTATGGAGCGGAGGTAACATGACACACATGGTTATTTTCTGAAAAAATTTTCAGTCACTGAACTGTTAAAATGTGACCCATTGTCGGAAAGGAATGTATGGGGCAGACCAAAACGCGCGAAGATCCCTCGCAGTACTTCGAATGTAGTTTCAGCACTTGCCATCTTAAGGGGTACTGCCTCTATCCATTTTGTTTCCGAATCCACTACCACCAAGATCATGTAACATTGTAATGCCAAACGTATCCTTTTACTATACACAGAGTTCGACAACTCAAAAATAAACTTAAGCAAATGAACCTAACTCGCCTATAACAGCATTTTATGGACGGTTCACATGAGAACTCGTTCTCATTTTCTCTTTCCCTCTCCCGAGCATTTCGCGCGCCGCGCGCATGCTCTCCTTCCCTCTCCTTAACGTCCCATGTCAAGGCAACATGTGCACGGCACAGAGAGGAGGGGAGGCACACGCCACTCCGCGAGGTGGTTGCTAGGCAACGCAGTGGCAGGCGGCACACTTTACGGCCGGCTTAAACAGCTTCGCTGTTAAGAAGGAGATACCAAACTACGTAAAGGAAAAATTAAGTGTTACAGGGGAGAGCGGGGGCGTTCTACTCTGGCGGTTGCTGCTAACGGCGCGGCCGCGCAGGCACCGTATCTTGAAAGCGATCTGCGACGTGCACAAAGGACGCTACGCCGAGTTCGGGTAGGTTCGTATCGTGGTTCGTATGAGCTGTGCTTTCGACGTTTAGTTCGCGTTGAAGCGAGAGACAGCACAAAGGTCAATTCGCTCGCTGCTGCTTCCGCGCTTCCTAACTCCAGAATTTTGGCAGCGACTTTCCGAGGTCATCGAGTGAGATGTCTTTATATTTGCCTGTGCGCGCGTGACGCCGTGTGCCGTATCGCGTCAAGCAAGCCCGTTCATCGCACCACGAAGCGCGCAAGGTCCTGCTAATTCGCACGGAATAAAAGCAGCCAGCCAGTACCCCGACAAATGTCCTTTCTGTGGTGGTCACCCAAACCTCTACCATTCTACGTGGGAATGTTCGAAACCAACCGGCTTACCTAGAATACCCAACCCCTCCCCATCCCAGTGGGAAGCCGCTCTTTCCAGCACAGCCTTCGACGACCAGCGATGCCTGATCGACCGGGCCAGCCGGATAGCAGCAGCAAATGGGGCCCTGGACTGAGGGCTCTACCCTCTGGGACTTTGTTTTAAAACATAAAATAAAGTTTTCTCCTACTACTACTGCTACTACTACTACTACTACTACTACTACTACTACTACTACTACTACTACTACTACTACTACTACTACTACTACTACTACTACTACTAAAAGCAGCCACGCTATCTTCAATTAACCTTTTTCGTTGCTTGCACCTGCTGAGTCTGTTGTTGTTATTCGCGCTACTGCAGTGGCGACGCACACGTGCCGTCATCTAAACACTGAGTGCCACCATTGCGACAGGAAAGGTCATCTGGCAAAGGTTTGCAGCTGTGGCCGATCTCGGGAACGTGATGCCATTTCTTCGCTCTCACGTTCCATTTCCTCGACGGCAGAGATGTTGCTTGCTCTTGTCGCTCACAGCTCCGCCGACAGAGCTACGTTGAAGCCTCTCGGGGAAGAGTTGACATGGAAATGCTTGAAATTGCGAATGATTCTAGGCACGGGTTCTCCGGTCAGCGTCATACCGAAGAACATATTTAAGAAAAAACATCGCAAATGGTGGCCGTCACTGGAAAAGGCATCGCTCCGCTTAACATGCTTTCTCGGGTCATTACCAGTTGTCGGCCACATAAACATGATGGTTCAGTCTGGTACCGGAGCACGATAGAGGCCTTGCGTAAGGCGGGTGTGTCCTTCTGGGACACTGGAAACACCTCGAGTGTAAATGTTGTTCATGATAACAAGACGAAGCCTCTGCTCGATAAATTTCCGGATCTTTTCGAGAACAAGGTTGGCTGTTGCAAGGGCACCCCTGTGCAACTGCACTTTAAAGAAGGAGCCCGTCCACGTTTCTGTAAGGCACGTATGTACAGTGCCTTATGCCGTGCGCTCCAATGTTTTGGGTGAGATCAACTGTCTTGTACAATACGGAGTGGTTTCGTCGATAAGCATTTCGGATTGGGGAACATCAGTGGTTCCTGTTGCAAAAAAAGAACGGCCATATACGATTGTGCGGCGAGTTCAAGTTAACAGTCCACACGGCGACGCACTTGGAACAATATCCCCTGCCCAAAGTTGATGACACATTTTTGGCGCGTTCTGGAGGCGAAGTCTTCAGCACTCTCGACTTGCGCAACGCGTAAAATCAGCTGCCGCTGGACGATGAAGCTAGAAAGCGGTACTCAACACACACCGGGGCCTTTAGTGCTACAATCGCCTAGCATTTGGGGTTGCTTCAGCCCCCGCCTTGTTCCAGCGATGCTTGGAATCGATTTTGCGAGGCTTGCCGAATGTTCAAGTGTACCTCGACGACATCATTAGGGCGGAAAAGGAACACGATACCTCTGTAATGCGGCAGGTGTTTCAGCGGCTTCGTGAACACAACCTGAAATTGAACAAAGCCAAGTGGTGGTTTAGGGAAGCGCAAGTGTTGTTTCTGCGGCACCGCGTCGATGCCAAAGGTCTTCATCCTCTGCAAGATAACCTTGAGGCGGTACTGGCCGCGCCGAAGCCAACATCGGTAAGCCAGCGGAAATTTTTCTTCCGCTTGAGGCTCTAAGGTGCTATACTCGACACGCATGGTGGCTGCACGGCCGCCATTATCCGCCATCTTGATTGTCTCATTGGCTGTCCAGAGCTCACGTATTTTGAAATTTGTGCCGGGAAACGGAGGTTTTGCAAAATGCAATTTTGCGTTTTCATCAGAATGACGAAACGTGACGTGGAGCTGCAAATTTTATCTGCTAATACTTTTTTGTGATCCTTGGCACCTTATTTTAGAATGTCGACAGCACAAGCCATCGCAGCGGAGGGCGACGAGGGCACTGTTGCAGTTTTTAAGGGCAACAAACTTGGACAAGCGGCTGTAGCCCGGACAGATGTTTATAGTGCTGCAAGTGCTACTGTGCTGTGCCAAATGTGACCGATTGTGATTGTATCTGTGCTTCTTACTTTCTTTATCTCTACTTTTCTGTCATTTTACCCCCCCCCCTCCCCTCTCTCCCAGCGTAGGGTAGCCAACCGGATCTTCCCATCTGGTTAAACTCCCTGCCTTTCCCCTTTCTTCTGTCTCTTTCTTGGCAACTATATTGCGACTTTAGCGCTTTAAAAAGAAAGTGACCGGTAGCGTGCAGAAGCCCGTGCAATGCATCTGCAATTTCGCGAATATGTGGTGGCGTTCCAAGATAGCCAGCATGTAAGCTTGTTGATTGGCTGAAGGAATATCCCGTGAAGGGCGTCACAGGAAGGGCTGTTTCGTAAACGTCAATTTGACGTTGCGTGACGTTGCGCTGGGCCGCCATTGAGGAGATTTCCCGCCATAATTTGTGGTACCACGAGGCGCACGAATTATGGTAATGAGCGGGCATATGCAATGTCGGTCGAGAGGCATGCGTGTCTCCGCATTTTCCCTGTCATTTAGGGCATGAAAATATTTTGTTAACAACGCGTGCTCATAGCATTTGCATCGCTCTCGGGTGGTGTTGTCATTTGTGTTTTGAAGAATCATTTTCATTAAAAACAGGTTTATTTGAAATAATATTGGTTGAAACTAGCAAACTCTCTGCGACTTCTTGCACTTCTCACTGCTACATTTATTTTGTAATCAATATTAATGACTTTTTGCGTCATCAAAGGCTATGATAACGGCGACTTTTTAATTTATAAAAATAAATGTACGCAAGACGGCGCCCTGAAGTTACCTCTCGTAAAGTCCCTATATAAGAAAAGTACCGCCATCCTTTGATAAACGCCGCTTCTCTCTCTCCTGTATCTCCGATTGGACGATGATAGCGCGCGCTTTTCACTTCTTTATATTTTCTTTTTTTCCGCCTCAGAGCCATGTTGAAAGTCCTCTGCGCAGCCGCAGTCGCCGGCGGCGGCGGCGGCGCACGCCTGGCCTGAAAGCTTCAACGTGGACTTTCTAGGTGCGCCACCGTCGACTTGGCTTTCGCAAGCAAAAAGTAAAGAAAAAAGCAAGCGCTTTAGGAGAGGAGGAGGCGGAGGAAAGAGTAGATGGCGGTTAAGCAGCGAAGTGCACGAGAGATGCCAGTTTTATTCTATGTGCCAGTGCCGGCTCTTGCGTCGCGCAGTCGCGCAAGCGGGTGGATACTTGTGGCGCGCCCAACGTTATCGTTGATATTTGGCCGCTTCTCAGCCAGACGAGTCGGGCTGGGTCACTTGCGTTTCACGAGATAGCGATAACGCGGCCTAGAGCGTGCGCTGATCATCACTGGCAGGTCACGTATGTTGTATCAAGGTAGAAAGCAAGCGCGTGGGCGCCAATATACGATGACTCATTCCATTGCCCGAGGACACGCATCCTAGCTAATGAAGGAGACGACAGCTTGTGCGCATGCAGATGACGGAAGCGAGACAGAATTTTTATGGAATAATCGTACGTTTTGAGTTAGCTGCTTTATTTTTACTGGAGACTAAAACTGTTTTCCTTTATCAAGAACGCTAGGTTCAATGCCTACATTACAGTTTCTTAGGCGAAACGTCAAATTTGTGTCACGTTACGAAAGCAAAACGGGGGCCATCAGTGCCATTTTGAAAGCGTCGCGCCTACGTCACGCCTCGAAGAAAATGGCGGAATGTCCAGAATAGCGGCTTTGGTTACATATGCTAAATTCTTGCCTAACTTGTCAACGACGCTGGCTCCCTTATATCGCTTGCTGGCAAAGGGGGTGCTGTGGCTATGGGGGCCGTCTCTGCACAGCGCATTTCAGGAAGAGTGCCTTAGGCTGGTAAAATGCATTGTCCACTATGACCTAGAGCACTGCACGGGCCGATTTTTGCGGCCCGGGCCCGGCCCGGGCCCGTTTTTACATCGGGCGGCCCGCCCGAGCCCGATCAAAACTTTTATGGCTAGACCCGGGCCCGGCCCGGGCCCGGAAATAATCTACATTACCCGCCCGGCCCGGCCCGCCACCCCTTTACCTTAAGCCCGAGCCCGGCTCGAAACCGGCCCGAACCCGGCCCGAGACCAAAAAATACATGTTTTTCACAGTTGAGAAGCCCGAGAATAACTCGAACAAAGCCCGAGCCCGGACCGGGCCCGCGTCAAAAAACCCGAGCCCGGCCCAGGCCCGGGTCAAAAAGCACACGCCGTGCCCGAGCCCGGCCCGAGCCCGTGAAAAAACTGCTCTACCCGGCCCGGCCCGGCCCACGGGCCGGGCCGGGCCCGGGCTTTCGGGTAAGCCCGAGCCCGTGCAGTGCTCTACTATGACCCACCAAAACCCCTTCGACTGGAATGCGATGCGTCATCGGCCAGATTGGGCGCAGTGCTGTCCCATGGCATCAGGGCAAAATTATCCGATAGCTTTTCGCTCTAGAACCTTGACACCGGCGGAGCGCAATTACTCGCCACTAGAAAAGTAAGCGCTCGCCCTAGTTTTCGGTGTGACAAGGTTCAAAGACTATCTTATCGGTAATACATTTTGTTTGATGGCGGATCATAAGCCGTTCACCGGGCTATTCCATCCCGAGACACCAATTCCACAGATGGCGGTGGCCAGGATACAGCGTTGGGCGCTCCTTTTATCAGAGTATCAGTATGACATAGCATTCCAGAAAAGACCATTGAACGCGAATGCCGACGCTTTGAGCTGTTTGCCGCGGCCGGAGCAAGGGCAAACAGCTCAAAGGTGAAGATGATCCCGTCGAATATGTGCTACATAAGCAAGCTTTGACAGATTTTAAAGCGAAGCTTTAAATGGCTAGGCGAAACGAAAAAGCGTCTGTCCATCGCCTGTCCCCAAAAAACTGTCATCATCAGCATTGACTCGAGCGTCGTCGTCTTCTTCCGCAGCTTAAAGCCCCTGGAAAAAATCCAGGGGCTTTACCGCAGCTGGCTCTTTGGCGCCCCTCGGGTTGCGCTCGGGCTCGTGCTCGGCGCGCGCTTGTGCCACTGCTCCCACGTTCGTCGTCGTGGTCGTCGTCGTCGTCTTCCACAGCTGGCTGCGTTGCCGCTAATCATTCCAGCATAGAATTTCACTTTTCTGCGTCGTAATGGGGAGGCCCCGTTTACGGGGTATGTGCCATTGCTTAAATGGGTATGAGCCATTGTTAAAGGGGTATGAGCCATTGCTTAAAGGGGCATGAGCCATTCATTGTCTCACGTAACGTACAGATTTAATTTCGAAGAATCTCTAGCGGTAATGGCGGGCGAATGCTGCTAACCACCCCGCCGAGCAAACTCGAGACTTCGAACGCAAGCGACAATGGTTTACTTCGGGCATACCGTCAGTGACACCATTCTCTCCGTCGCAGCCGAACGTGTGTGTAATCTCATAATTGAGAAATACTTTAATGAACCGTCGGGATTAACTCAGTGATAAACACCGTGGTCGCACGTTTCAGCTTTGCTGGTTGACCATCGGTACGGAGTGCTTCGGCGGTCATTTTTTTAAATCTCTCTTTGCGCGCAGCAGTTGGCAGACAGCATCAGCAAGGACATGCTGCACCGACAGGTGAAGACGTGGATTCTGCGTGGTAGTCCAAACCAACTGGGCCGCAGCAGCAGTGCCGTCAGCCGTACTTCACCCGCGGACACGAGCTCACTGTGAGTAAAGGACTAATGTACTGGGGTCATCGGTGCAGTTCTGCCCGAATGCGTGCGGGCACTTATTCTGAGAACCTCACGACACCCACCCAGGCATGACTGCAATGAAGCGCCTGGCCCGTACGATGTTTCGGTATCCCGGATTGGACCACGACATAGAAAAAGCTGGTACAGTCAACCATAAAAGTTTGCGGACCACGCGAACGCGTGGCCAAGAGCCTCTTCGCGACACTTCCGCTACGTCACCAGCGATCGACAGCAGCGCTACGTTGAAGACGCATCCCTCCTTAAATCTATGGCCTGTCTATTTTCGCACTGTGCGCAAATATTTTCTACCTATCTCTTTCAACGTGACGCGCTCTTTGTTAGCCAGGGCTACTTGCTTATATTTTGAGAGCAGAATATCACTACAAGTAATCAGACAGCGTATTCTTCGGCTGTTATCAGTTCTATTTTCGCGTAGCCACGCTGTTTTTTTTTTTTCGTGAGTGCGTGAGTGAGCGGTGAGGCAGCCATGGGACACAGATGCTTAGTCAGTAGGCAGAATTTTTCCGTTCCTCCCCCATCGCTAAGTGACAGTAGCGGCCGGGATTTGATCGCCTGCGCCCAGGTTTTGCTGCGCAAAGCCCGAACCACCGCGCTGCTATAGTGGTTACATTTAGAAAAATAAGAAATAATCGGGTGCGATGACTCTTTTTATAACCCTTTGCGACACGGCGTCCTCGTTTGGGGACTCGAACTTCGGAGGCGCGTCCCACGCCACGTGTTTCTTCAAATGACCTAAAACTCAGTGTGCACATTCGTGTCCGCTTCCTAATGGGACAACTAGCGGTCAGTTAACTTCATTGTCCTGCGTATTGCTGCAGATGATCACTTTGCTGGAGACACTACCATGTTAGACAATCGTTCGACGTGCCGCGTTCCAAGACCAACGTCAAGAGTATTTTTTTTCTCCGGTCGACACGAATACAACCGAAAAAGCAAGTGTGCATGCGTTTCGGGCCTAATAGTTGATTCTTTTTATGCAAGCATTGAAGCTGACGGATTTCAGAATAATTAGATAATGAGTTATACGCTAATTAATTTTTTTTACTGAAACTCGCACAAAACAGCACATTGCTTCGTCTTCTTTCTTGGAATGTAATAGTGAGCGTCTTGAAATGATGCCATGCGCATTTGACGCATTTGCAGACAGTGCATCATAATTCGTGTCTGAAGGGGATGAATTTATTCACAAGACATTTACAGAAGTGTCATGAAACATAGGTCTCTCAATGATCTAGTAGGAAGTGAAATGTCCGCCGTTTTCTAGCACCTTATTGATGCGTGTGGGCATCGACTCGTACAAAGATTCAGTAATCTCCGGTCGACCGCGCAGGCTTTCCTATTCTTGTGCGATCGCTTGCCACAGCGTATCGGCCGTGCGGCCGCGGTTGGCTCGTGTGGACAGCCGTTTCTTCAACATGCCCCAGACATTTTCTATGGGATTCAAGTCGGCGCCACATGGAGGCCACTCAAGCTGGCAAACAGCATGTTCTTCTAGCAATGACTGGACGATACGTGCTTTATGGATCGGGCTGCGGTCGTGCTGAAAAAAATAGCAGCCGTCGCTGAAGGGACCGTCCAGCGCATACGGAACGAGGTGTCTAGTGATGACGTCGCAGTACCGTGACGCAGGGAAGGGCCCTTCCAGACGCACAAGGGGACCAAGGCCATCTTTGCTGATTGCTCCCCACACGCTCACGGAACACCGTCCACTGGATAGAACACTCTGTGTGTAATTAGGCAGATATCTGCAAGAAATAGCATACAATTGGGTTGCAGCGGCGCGTCTAAAAATGTTGTGATTCCTCTTGCGTATGAACTTTATAATGCTGTTATAGAGTTGCAATAGAAAACGTGCAAACATCATTAGATAGTACTGAAAGACCCACTGGCAGCTTTTAATTAGCTTCAGAGTAAGTAGTACTATGAAACAATCGTTAATGTTTTCAACATAATACCACTACAGAAAAATCTCGTAATGTCCAAAAGCTCATTTTACGTGAAACATGTTGTGATGCAGAATTAGCTTCGTGAATTAACTGCCAATACACTGTAAACACACCTGCAGTTTAGTGGACGCCAAACCCGCTTCCGTTGGTCCCAGCGCGTGGAAAAAGTTGACTCGTCGCTAAAGATGACATCGCCCCATTTCTCTGTTGTCCAATCTTTCATTGCTGTAGCGAACATGAGTCGTTCTTGTAGCTGGCTGTCTGAGAGGCAGGGCTTCTGTGCTGCTACGAAAGACTGCAGGTCAAGCTCGCTCAGCCTTCTTCTTACAGTCTCAGACGATACCGTGAGCGAGAGCGCTTCTCGGATATCCTCTGCCCTTTGAAAAGGATCAGCCACGATGGCGGCCGTAATCAGGCGGTCCTCTTCCTCAGTCGTGGCCCTTGCACGCCCACTGCGCTCCATATCTGTGAATCTGTCATCGTCGCGGAAAGCTTGAATAATCCTATTCACGGCAGTCCGGCTCCTGTTGGTTCGGCGGCAGATTTCGCGCTGAGGTATTCCCTCTATAAATAAACGCACAATGTGCCTTCTTTCGTCAAGTGGAACACGCAGCGGCATCTTTCCAAATAGGCAATCACCACGTGGCCTGAAGCAAGTCTACTACGTTTTCAGCGACTGATGCGAAGATGCGCCTATGTGTGAAAGAAAATTTTCTATGCATCCGCTTTTTCTTTATTTTTGATGACAGCGAAACACCTCCCTACCCTTTCTCTCAAGACGCAGAAGCAGCAACACTCATTGGACCAAGATGCTGCCAACCAAAGTGCGCCAGTAAACGTCGCGTAAAAAAATCGTCGCAGCGCTTCGTGAAACTTATCTACCCACTGGCACACCAGTCGACAAAGGTTGCAGTGATTGCTCCGATACTGCTATCAAGCCAGATATGTGGCGGTCTTATCGCAGACAGCGCTCTGCGTCAACACAACGAACTAACAATGTCATGCACGGGAATAAAAAATTAACAGGCAGGCGAGTACCAAGAGGGCTCATATCCGGGAGAGCGCCCCTGTCGCCGCTAGGTGGCGTACCGCTAGGTGGCGCGGATAGGCAGTCTGGCACGCGCTCGCGTGGTCCGCAAACTTTTGTGGTTGACTGTACATAGCTGCCAGCAATGCGAGCAATGTTGGCGCATGCCAGCGCAACAGGTCCCTTCAAGCTGGCAACAAACGTTGGTCTTGCCGAGATAATAATTACGCAGTCAAGTCTCACGAACACCGACGCGCACGAGCCCACAATGGAGCGGCACATTGGCACAATTGATAAGATCGGGTAACCGCGCGAATGAGAAGAAATTGTGGCTGGCAGGCAAGCGAGGCCCGTGAGCATGACTTTTTTTTTTTAGTTCTTTCGTAAACTAGAAGCGCGGAAACGCTATTGGTTTGAGCGCGCTCTTCAGATAACGCCGACGAAAAGAATCGCGTGGCCAGGCGTAACCTCGTTGTCTCCGAGAAAGTTCGAGAACCATATCGTAGCCGCTTGTGAAGCGCGACGAGGGCACAGAAAATTGTGAGCGACTCGGTATTGCGGCGGCAGGGAAATTTGCTCCTTGCGGACGCCCAACGTCCCAGTGTGAACTACAGGCCATCAAAGACGGCGTTGCAGAAACTTTGCAGAGAACGACCTTTCTCAAGAGCTACCAGCCGGCAAGTGCCTCCAAGGTGTGTTCGAGCATGCCTCTTAAAACGTGCAAGAAAAAATGGGGTTTCGAGAAACTTACTCGAATAGGGGCTGAACTTCATTGCAGTTACTCGATCGACCTAGCACTTATAATGATTGGTATAATTAGTGGGGAGTCTTCAATATGTATACAGACCCATTCATTGCTGTGCAGAGTGCGCGCGAGCTGCTTGCTAGGGCAAAACAAATCAAACGCTGCCGCTCAGGAAGAGCAACGTGCGCAATCTTACATGTCTGCGTGGTCGCACTTGAACCTTTGTTCACAATATCAAAACAATCAAGTGTCGCCAAGCGTCATCCGCGAACACGATGCAGAATTACCTGCTCACGCGCTGTGCGCAGCAATGAGTTGATATGTGGCATACTTACGGCGCAAAACTGAAAACAGGCGACAGCAAGACGAAGAACACTGAGCTCTGTTAAAGTTTTATTTTAATAGCATATAAGAACGCATGTCTTCCTCGTTCACGTAATTATGCCGCCAGTCTATAAAGGTCAGCAAGCCACATATATTCCGAGTGCAGTATCTCGCAGAAAATGACGGCAGGCAGCGCTATCCGTGTTGTCTCGCTTCTAGCTGGGTTCCACTTCCCGCGATATAGTAACATTCATGACCACCTAAAGGATGGTAACAATGGCACATAACGCAATTGACTCTTCCGGCAAAAGTAGTGCATCATTAGTGCCACATTAAAAGAACTTCAGTCACCGTCGTCCAACTCGAACGAATAGCCGGTTTCTTGAATTCATTCGACTTCGGTTACATTAAACTAGGGCTTTGGTTCATATTCTACTATATATAGAGCAGGTGCACACTGAAAAATACAAATAAGGCCTATGGCTTTCGTTCTGCAATTGATAAGCTAACGCACACGCTAAAGAATCGCAAGCTGCTCAAGTTTCTTTACCGCCCTCTTTCTCCCGCAATTTTTTTAATCAGAACTGCAAGTTGGGCGAGTTGCTAGGCTAACATCGCGTCTCTGTCTTCATTCCTTTGTAACTGTTTGATTTCGGCAATTTCTTTGTACTGGGAGGTCGCCTTCGGCGCAATAGCAGACGATGTAGCCTGCACTGATATCGCGGCTTGCTTTGACCTTGGCTGCCATTTTGCCGTATGTCGGTGCATGTAGTTGCGTGTAAGAGTGCTCATCTGCTTTCGCGACTAGCTTTTGCTTCTTTCGTCAAGCCGCAATTCACGTCGATTTTTCAGAGAGGCCACACAGTGACTTGGTTCGAACAACGGGAGGGACGGACAGCCGGGCCAAGTTCCGCTACGCAGCGGACAAGGTGAGAACAGTCCTTGCTGTTGCTTTCGACGTGAAGTCATTGCGCTCAGTCAACTTTTCGTGTTGCAGCTATGCGACTTGTGTGCTTGCCACTGCTTTTAGCTGTAAAACGTTGTCTTTTTCCTGCTCGCGAAATGGCGTATCAAGCCTTATACAAATGCACTAGAGTTGCCTCTTCAGTGCAGCACGTCGCTGAATTTGATGTCGGTGCGTTTAAACATAACCTGTTCATTCCTTATACCTAAACGCGATTCAAAACTTTCTGAAAATGCATTCAAGGACTATTGCAGGCAGTTTTATGTTTGCCGACGTTATGCCATGTTTTTCTGGTTTCTGTCGTGGCCTATAATTTTGTGCTTCATTCCTCCGTTTTTCTTTTTTCGCTGTGATGAGACACTATTTGCCGTCACCTTTTCCAGAATGATTCATTTGTTGGGAGCTGCGGCTATGTTCGTGTGCTTCGCTTGCTTTTGCCTGTTTTTCATTTGGGCGAGCTATTTGGGTGGTGGCGTGGAGCAGAGGTAGAACACCCGGCTTCAAATCTGAAGGTTGTAAGTTCGAATCCTACTCCAGTCCACTACATTTTCAGGCATGGAGTGGTGCCTGACACCGCCAAAAAATATTACCAAGAGCTAGTTGGGCTATACTAGTTCAGGTATAACCAAACGAGAAAGGCCCGCTAAGCTTCATCAAAGTCACTCCCTCACCAGAACAGGAGCTGGCCTCCTTGGTATAGTATTCGGCCACTACCTCCCTCATGACTCCGACAATTAACCCATGGCCCTCAGTCCCCAGCGGCTGCGGAGCACCTGACCAAGGCGGCGGTCAGACCTACAACGTGGGAGAGGGTGCTAAGAATCTCTGGGTCCGGACAGGCCGCCAATGGAAACTGAACCTGGCAACGTTAAACACGCGCACCCTCTCGAGTGAGGCTAGCTTAGCAGGACTATTTGAGGAATTATCAGGCATTGCCTGGGATATTATTGGCCTTAGTGAGGTTAGAAGAACTGGTGAGGTTTACACAGTGCTGACTAACGGCCACGTCCTCTGCTACAGAGGTCTTCGAGATAAGAGAGAATTCAGGGTAGGATTTCTAATCCATAAGGACATAGTGGGCAACATTGATGAATTCTACAGCATTAATGAGAGGGTAGCAGTCGTCGTAATAAAGCTGAATAGGAGATACAAAATGAAGGTAGTACAAGCCTACGCCCCAACCTCCAGTCACGATGAAGAAGAAATATAACAGTTTTATGAAGATGTTGAATTAGCAATGAGAAATGTGCAAACTGAGTATACTGTAGTCATTGGCGACTTCAATTAAAAAGTGGGGAAAAAACAGGTTGGTGAGCAAGCAATAGGCAACTACGGCATGGATTCTAGGAATGCAAGAGGATAGATGTTGGTAGAATTCGCGGGAAGGAATAGGCTCCGCATAATGAATACCTTCTTCAGGAAGCGCAGCAACAGGAAGTGGACCTGGAAAAGTCCTAATGGAGAAACAAGGAATGAAATAGATTTCATGCTCTCTGCCGATCCAAGCTTAGTGCAGAATGTAGAAGTGTTAGGTAAGGTAAAGTGCAGTGACCGTAGGTTAGTGAGGTTTAGGATTTCTCTCAATTTGATGAAAGATTGAAATTAGTCAAGAAGAAACAGGCCAACCTAGACGCAGTAAGGGTAAAAGCAGACCAATTCAGGCTGGTGCTCGCAAATATGCAGCTTTAGAACAGGAAGATGAAGGCAATATAGAGGTAATGGATGAAACCATAACTAGACTGATCTCAGAAGCAGGATTGAAGTGGGAGGTAAGTCACCAAGGCTCTCCCAAGTAACAAAGGACATAACGAAGAAACGGCAACACATGAAAGTGTCAAACTCGGGATATCAGACAGAATTCGCTGAACTGTCGAGACTGATCAGCAAGAAGAAAGTAAGGGATATTCAGAAGTATAACGTGGGAAAGACTAAGGAAGCCGTAAAATATGGACGCAGCATGAAATCAGTAAGAAGAAAGCTTGGCATAGGACAAGGCAAGATGTATGCTCTGAAAGATAAGCAGGGTAATATCATCAGCAATTTCGATGACATAGTAAAAGCAGTGGAAGAATTCTATACTGACTTGTACAGTGCCCAAAACAGGCCAAGCAACTTTCATTCGAAGTAGTCATGAACATGATACAGAGGCCCCTTCTATAACTAGCGATGAAGTTAGAAGGGCCTTGAAAGACATGACCAGGGGAAGCGCTGCTGGAGAAGATGGAATAACAGTCGATTTAATCAAGGATGGAGGAGATTATATATCATACTTGAAAAGCTTGCGGCTCTTTATACACAAGGCCTTACGACATCAAGTGTACCAGAGAGCTGGAAGAACGCCAACATTATACTAACCCATAAGAAGGGAGACGTTAACGAATTGAAGAATCATAGACCCATTAGCTTGCTTTCAGTATTGTTTAAAATATTCACCAAGATATTTTCCAATAGAATCAGCGCAACACTTCACTACAGCCAACCAAGAGAACAGGCTGGCTTCAGGAAGGGATATTCTTCGATGGATGATATCCATTTCATCAATCAGGTAGTCGAGAAACCTGCAGAGTACAATCAACCTCTCTATATGGCTTTCATAGATTATGAAAAGGTATTTGATTCAGTAGAGATACCAGCAGTCGTAGAGGCATTGCGTAATCAAGGAGTACAGGAGGCATACGTGAATATCTTGGCACATATCTACAAGGATTCCACAGCTACTTTGGTTCTCCACAAGAAAAGTGTAACGTTACCTATCAAGAAAGGGGTCAGGCAAGGAGACACAATCTCTCCAATGCTATTCACTGCATGCTTAGAAGTATTCAAGCTCTTAGACTGGGAAGGCTTAGGAGTGAGGATCAACAGGCGAATATCTCAGCAACCTTCGGTTTGCAGTTGACATTGTCTTATTCAGCAGCAATGAAGACGAAATACAGCTAATGACTCGGGACCTTAACCGAGAAAGTGTAAGAGTGGGGTTGAAGTTTAACATGCAGAAGACAAAGATAATGTTAAATTGCCTGGCAAGAGAAGAATTCAGGATCGCCAGTCAGCCTCTAGAGTCTGTAAAGGAGTACGTTTATCTAGGTCAATTACTCACAGGGAACCCTGATCGTGAGAAATAAATTTATAGAAGAATAAAATTGGGCTGGAGTGCATACGGCAGGCATTACAAAATCCTGACTGGGAGATTACCACTGTCGTTGAAAAGAAAAGTGTACAATCATTGCATTCTACCGGTGCTAACATATGGGGCAGAAACTTGGAGGTTAACAAAGAAGCTCGAGAACAAGTTAAGGACCGCACAAAGAGCGATGGAACGAAAAATCTTATGCCTAACGTTAAGAGACAGAAGAGAGCGGTGTGGATCAGAGAACAAACGGGGATAGCCGATATTCTAGTTGACATTAAGCGGGAAAAATGGAGCTGGGCAGGGCATGTAATGCGTAGGATGGATAACCGGTGGACCATCAGAGTTACAGAATGGATACCGAGAGAAGGGAAGCACAGTCGAGGACGGCAGAAAACCAGGTAGATTGATGAAATTAGGAAATTTGCAGGTGGAAATTCGAATACGCTAGCGCAAGACAAGGGTAATTGGAGATCGCAGGGAGAGGCCTTCGTCCGGCAGTGGACATAAATATAGGCTGATGATAATGATGATGATTCTCCCGGCAGCCGGCAGCGTTTCTGAAACGAATTTCTCCCGACACTCACCTCCTATTGGCGCTCGGAAGTCACATTACAAACTGCCGGGGGAAAACGGCCTGCAGGTGCGCCCTAACCTAACCTAACATAACATAACCTGAACTAATCTCACCTAATCTAACCTAACATAACCAAACATAACATTACCTAACATAACCTAACATAATACCCTAACCTTCCGAGAGCCAATAGGAGGTGAGTGCCAGCAGAAATTCGTTGCAGAAATTCTCCCGGCTGCCGGGAGAATAGCCACTATTTACTGTGCATCATTTACCGTCCATCAGCCCATTAATGTCTTGCCAGAAAACACCAAGTCCCGTACCTTCGCGTTTTAGCTTGCGTTCCTGTATTTGGGACAATGGAGGTGAATAACTATCATCGAGGCGCGTATATACGGTCAGTGGTTCGGGAGCAACATCTGAGGCGATCACTTCTTGGGCTATCACTTCTGGGGCGATCTCTTTCGGAGGCGATCACACCGGATCTGTGCGAGTATACGTCCAAAAGCGATTCTGGCTCTGTGCAAAGATCGCTATCTTACGATGTACACAGTAGAAGGTAAAGGTTTCGTGACCTCATCTCTTTCACCGTGCTTCTCACATACGGTTGCTATGTCTTTTCTATTTTGTTTTTCGTCGGTGCTGAGAATGAACGGCACGAGATCGACATGCTCCTGTCGTGCACGCATCTGTCGGGCAAAGGCGATGTTGACCTTTCGTGCGTAATCACCGGGTCAAGCGTGGGAGGCAGCACGGTGGCCTGCTATATACGAGCCAGGCCAGCAAGGTGAGCGCGTCGGAGACGTGACATGTTGCGTCGTAATCTTTCCATTGCCTTTCGATCTGCCAATGTAATTTCCAATAAAACGACTTAACGTACACTAAAATGTACAAACTAATGTTAGTCTTTTATTTAGCCGCATAAACTGTTGTACACATTCGCTTACTAACTAAACTAGCGAGCACGTTGTCACGCGCGAACATTCTTCTTGTGTCTGGGGTTTTACGTGTCAAAACGAGTTCTGATTATGAGGCACACCGTAGTGGAGGGCTCCGGATCAATGTTGACCACCTGGGGTTCTTTAACGTGCACTACAGAAACCCAGGTGGTCAAAATTAATCAGGAGCCCTCCACTACGGCATACGCAAATACGAACACATCTCACTCGATGGCCGCGGACACTCGCCACTGTACCGTCTATTAAATGCGAGGCATTTCTTGGCGAACATTTGCTACTTTGACCGTATCTATCTAGCCGCCTACGACTTTGTGCTCTCATGGTCGTTTCGTTAACTTGTTATGTACCAAAATTGGTACACTATGGCAAGAGTATATGACGAACATAAATGATGTAATGACACGAATATCATGACATGCGTGTCATGTAGGTCATGACAATGACCCAGCGAAAAAGTTTAACACTCAAAAAGCCACTAAAATGGGTTCGGACGTGGCTACTAAGTGAAGGAAACACTACAGGATGCTGGTAGAAGTCATAGTCATCAGCACGAATGAGAAAAATGACAATGACTCAGCGAAAAAAAGTATAGCACTCAAATACCACTCAAATGTGTTCGGACGTGGGTACTAAGAGAAGCAAACACTAAAGGATGCTGGTAGAAGTCATAGTCATGTGCATGACTCAGCAAGATGACAATGACTCAGCAAAAGATGATGAACACTCAGAAACCACTGGAATGGGTTGGGACGTCGGTACAAGTGAAGGAAACACTAAAGGATGATGGTAGAAGTCATAGTCATGACGATGACTCAGCAAAATGTGAATCACTAAGCGAAAAAATATTAATACTCAAAAACCAATGCAATGGGTTCGGACGTGGTAATAAGTGAAGGAAAAGGCTAAACGTTGATGGTCGAAATTATGGTCATGAGCATGACTAAGGCTTTCGCCCTAAGGTCTCTTAGGTGTAGCTAAAGGGACTTCTGAGGACTCATGACATGAATGTCGTGGCATGCGTGTCATGTATGTCATTAAAGAGCCGCCTACGTCTTCGTGCTCTGATGATCGTTTCGTTAACTAGGTAGGCTTCCCGCACACTGCTTCGCATAACATCGATTCCCACAGGGCGTGGGATCTGCCGAATTTTTATTGAAGTTAGCATTCCTTCGGAACTTCACTCAGTTTGCGGTATGTTTGCCTGTCTATTGGTTTGTCTGTTTATCCGAATATAACCCGTTTCTCGCCAGCTCGGGTGACGGGTAGTCCGTGGCCAACTGATTAAAACATCGGGCTGCTGAGCTGAGTGAAGACGGTTCAAAACCATCCTTCGGATCAACTTGGGTCACTGTTTATGTTATGGCATGCGGTGCTCCTCAATGAACTTCACTCTTTTCCATTCTTCCACTTCTTTCAATGACCTTTGGTCACTAGCTATGTGCCATTACCCACCGTGGTGGTGTAGTTGCTTTGGGGTTCGCACCCAAGTCCGAGGGCATGCGCTGGATCAAATCCCGACCGCGGTGGCCGTATTTCAATGTGGCCGAAATGCAAAAACGCCCATGTACCGTGCGTTATGTGCCCGTTCAAGAACCCCTGGTGATCAAAATTATTCCGGAGTGCCCCACTACCAGGTGCCTCCTAATCCTATCGTGGTTTTGTCGCGTAAAGGCCCAACATTGAATTTTTTATCTGCCATTGGGTACATTTATACTTATACTGTCCGTCAGTGAATATCATTGACCCAAAATTGGGTAAATCGGTCATTTCAGTCAACCTATTCCACGCCAACCTGGGTCACTTTAGCGGCCCGGTGTCTTTCTGCCTTCCCTGCGGAATAGGTGGCTAGGCACCATGGTTGCCTGACAGCCTTCCCTGTGAATCTGGTTGCCAGCTATTAAGGTGAAAACTTTAGATGGCTCAATGGTCGAAAAAACTGTTTTCTGGCATTATAGCACCAAAATTCCTGGTGCCACTACGACACATGGTGCCACCATACGTTGGTGCCACCGTAGGGCCACCAACATAGTTCGTGGGTTCGAGTGCCTTAATTAACTCTACCTTAATCAAGAGTTAAGGCATTCGAGCGCACGACCTTTGGTGGGAGTCGAATCCACGACCTTCGGTGTTGCTGAAGGCAAAGTTAATTAAGGCACAGTTAATTAAGATGGAGTTAAGGCACTCGAACCCACCACTTTTGGTGGGAGTTGAACCACCTTTGGTGGGAAAAACAAGTAATAGGAAGTAACAACGCATTCGAATGAGAATGTCAAGCAATTTAATGAATGTCTCACTAGCGCGCAGGCTTTCGCCTCCATCCTCTTTAGCGTATGCTACAGCGACTGTCAACTTTTCTTGCAGCCTGGTGTCTCATCACCTGCAGCCTGTCGCTCAATCAACTTTTGGTGTATAGCAGCCAAGTGAAGTGCCGTCCGCTTCCTTTTGCTGGAACCGCGTCCTCTGTCGGGCTCTTGATGTGGGCGTACTTGCGGTTAGAAAAATTTACTACAACTGCCTGTTCAGGGCAGCACGTTCTTCAAATTGATGTCATGTATAGTTAAAAAGTTGATTATAGAGCCCTCGATAAATTCTGCAGGCAGGTTTACATTTGCTGGGGTTTCACCTTGGTTTTGATCGTTTCTATCGTGGCAGCATGATAGTACTGCTGCTCCAGCGCAATTGTTATAATCTATTTCAATCGAAACTTTTTAACAAATGCTACACAACTAACGGCGACGCGCACAATCGTTTGATTTCTTGCTGTGCAACAAATATTTTCATGCAATGTTTATACAGAGCCTTCACCTCGCAGACTTTTTAGACTTGTGCTCTACACCAACCAGATGCTATACCGAAATGCAAACACCAAATCAGGCGGATGTCCATTGTGAGAGGTCTTCGCCGAGATGTCAGGATGACGAAGGCGATGTGTGATGGTTGTCGAGAGAAGGATGCTGATGACTAGCGTATGTCAAAGATAAGTAGGACACATTTGTAATCACATTTATTCGGGAGGTATCCGGGTGATCTGCAATCTTGAGAAAGCGCAGTTGGGCTGCTTTGCGTAGACGGCCCCCGTGGGCCACATATCCTCTGCTATGATAGCTACGCGCAAATGTCCCTGAGTATCTCAAGAGCGATTGTATTTCACTTCAGTTTATTACCTTAAAAACCCTCAATTTGGGGGTATTACATAATGGGTGGGTACATGTATACAAAAAGAAGTAATTGGTTAAATATGGCAGTTATATAATCAGAAAATGTAGATGATCAGTTGGTAGCAGTGACGTCGTGTGGAAGGCCATTCCAGTCTATGGCATAGAGAGTAAAGAATGATGATCCAAATCTTGTGGTATGAGCACGTGGACGGGCAACTTGCCGGGGATGACCCACGCCGATTGAAATGCGTGCCGGAGGGCTGATGTAGGGCGGAATACGAAGTGAGCTGAAAAAAGAACTTATGGAACAATCACATGCTGGCGATTCGAGCATGCCTCTTAAAACGCGCAAGAAAAATGGCGTTTCGAGAAATTTACTCGAATAGGGCCTGAACTTCATTGCAGTTATCCGGCCAACCTAACGCTTACGAAGATTGGTGTAGTTAGTGGTTAGTCCTGAATATGTATACAGACCCATTCATTGCTGTGTAGAGCGCGCAAGCAGCTGGCTAGCGCAAAACCAACACACTGATCAAGGACTGCCGCTCGGGAAGAGCAACGTGCGCAATCTTACGCGGTCACGCTTGAGCCCCTGTTCACAATATCCAAACCAGCAAGTGACGCTAAGCGTCGTCTACGAACACAATGCAGAACTACCTGCTCATGCGCTGTGCACAGCAATGAGTTGATCTGTGGTATATACTACGGCGCAAAACTGAAAACAGGCGCCAGCAAGGCGAACAGTGACAGCTCTGTTAAATTTTTATTTGAATAGCATATAAGAGCGCATGTCTTCTTCATTCACGTAATCAAGCCGGCAGTCTATAGAAGGAGAAAGCCACATATATTCGGAATGCAGTATCTCGCAGAAAACAGACCACAGGCAGCGCCGTCCGTGTTTTCTCGCTTCCAGCTGGGTTCCACATCCCGCGATATATCAACATTCATGACCAACTTAAAGGGCGTTAACAATAGCACACAACTTAATTCACTTTTGCAGCAAAAGTAATGCATCATTAGTGCCACATTAGAAGACCTTCAGTCGCCGTCGTCCAACTCGAACAAATAGCCGGTTTCTTAATTCATTCGACTTCCGTTGCATTAAACAAGGACGTTGGTTCACATTCAACTATATATACAGCAAGTGCTTGCTGAAAAATACAAATAAGGCTTATGTCTTTCGTTATTCAATTGATAAGCTAACGCGCACGCTAAAGAATCACACGCGGACGCCAGTTCCTTTACTTCCCTCTTTCTCCCAGCATTTCTTTATCAAAACTGCAAGTTGGGCGAGTTGCTAGGCTAACATCGCGTCTCTGTCTTCATTCCTTGTAACTGTTTGATTTCGGCAATTTCTTTGTACTGGGAGGTCGCCTTCGGCGCAATAGCTGACAATGTAGCCTGCACTGATATCGCGGCTTGCTTTGACCTTGGCTGCCATTTTGCCAGAGGTAGGCGCATGTGGTTGCGTCTAAGAGTGCTCACCTGCTTTCGCGGATAGCTTTTGCTTCTTTCGTCCAGCCGCATTTTACGCCGATTTTTCAGAGGGCCCGCAGAGTGACTGAAATGTCGACAGCTCGTGCATGCAGCACAGCCCCGTGGCTCTTGGCTCGAACAACGGGAGCGACGGACAGCCGGGCCAACTTCCGCTTCGCAGCGGACAAGGTGCGAACAGTCCTTGCTGTTACTTTCGCAGTGAAGTAATTGCGCTCGGTGAACTTATCGCGTAGCAGCTATGCGACATGTGCCTTCCTTAGCTTTTAGCTGCAAAACGATTTCTTTTTTCCTACTCGCGAAATGGCGTATCAAGCCTTATACAAATGCACTAGAGTTGCCTCTTCAGTGCAGCACGTCGCTGAATTTGATGTCGGTGCGTTTAAACATAACCTGTTTGTTCCTTATTCCTAAACGCAATTCAATCTACTGTTGCCCCTATCACAGGAGCTTTGAGCTATCTTGATCTGGCGCTGTGCTCCCCATCTATCTTTAACGGTTTCGAATGGAGGGTTATCGACAATCCCTACGGTAGTGACCATATGCCTTCTATTATTAAAAAAAATCTCATTTCCCCACCACACCATCGAGATCACCCCGTTGGAAACTCCATCTAGCAGACTGGCCTCTCTTCACCGAAAAGACCAATCTGGATGACATACCTAGATGGATTAACCATAGATGAAGTAAATGAAACAGTTACTGCCAGTATACTTACTGAAGCAGAACAGACAATCCCTCAATCCTCGGGCGTTTTAGGGAAAAAATTAAAACCCTGGTGGACGAACGTTTGTACAGAAACTAAAAAGCTACAAAACAAAGCATGGGGAATCCCTCGGCGATATCCAACACAAGACAACCTCCTTTAAAAAAAAAAAAAGCAAAAGCGAAAGCCAGGTACACACGCAGGCAAGGCGAAAGACAGTCATGCGGAAAAATTATTTGATCCATAAATAGCTTGATAAGATCTAAAAGAATGTGGGATCAAGGTCGTAAGTTTAGAGGCAACTACACTCCATACACGATCCCCATACTCTCACCCCCAGGCAAGCAAACAAACTTAGAAGAGCAAGCAGACATATTAGGGCAGCATTTTCATGGCATATCAAGCTCAGTAATCTATTCTCCTAAATTTCAAAAATATAAGCAATCAGCAGAAAAACAAAAGCTTCCGAAAACAGGAAGTTCCTAGAGGTATAACAGCCCCTTAACACTCCAAGAACTGAACAGGGTATTCACTTCTGGCAAAAAGACAGCACCCGGTCGAGACAGAGTACATTATACAGTGCTCGCGCATCTCTCCCCTAAAGCAGTGGATACCTTACTTCGTTTCTTCAATTTAATCTGGGAAACGGGAAAATGCCGAATGAGTGGAAGAAAGCTATTATAATCCCTGTCTTGAAAGCTGGAAAGCATCCTACAACAGCAACCAGCTACAGGCCTATAGCACTCACAAGTTGTCTTGCAAAGTCATATGAAACAATTATAAACATAAGATTGACATACGTCCTTGAAACCGAGAACCTGCTGGACAACCATCAGAGTGGGTACAAGAAAGGTTGCTCTACAACAGACCATTTAGTCCGGTTATAACACGAGATACGTGCTGCCTTTCTACACGAACAATACGGTCTCACAGTTTTCTTCGACTTAGAAAAGGCATATGACACAACATGGAGGTTTGGTATTTTGAGGGACTTGGCGGATTTAGGGATCCGCGGTAGAATGCTCAAATGTCTAGCCGATTTCATGTCCGACCGAACCTTTCAAGTGTGTTTAGGAACGGTGCTGTCACACATATTCATCCAAGAAAATGGTGTGCCACAGGGATGTGTATTAAGCACAACACCAGTAGCGCACCCAGGATCTCTGCCAGGGGGGGTTGACAGTTTGCCAATACCATCTAAACAGCACTGATTTCGGTTTCTTCACGGGAAATTGTCAAACAAATGCGCTTTTTGCGAGTGTGCAGACGATTGCGCGTCTTACATCTTAGTTGCAGTACTCAAATGCGTAAGGAAAGAAAAGGGGTTAAACAAAAGGGGGGGCTTAAGTCGGCCTCAGGGGGAGCTACAACCCCCGAATCCCCCCCCCCCCCCCCCTCCCGTCGGTGCGCCACTGCACAACACTGTTTGTCATAAAAATGAACTCCGTAAATAATGCAATTCCACCGTCTGTAATGCACTCGTTATATGTGGATGATCTAGCAAATGGCGTGTCGTGCATCGAACATGACAACCTGCGAACGGTAAACTCAAATGACATTAAGCAAACTCACGCAGTGAGCATTTGAAAACGGTTTTCGTTTCTCAACTGAAAAAAAAAAAAAACTATTAGCCTTGTCTTTTCACAGTAAAGAGGCCTACAACCAGATCCCACCCTTAAGTTACAGGAAGCCATACTACCGGTAAAACAAGAACACAAGTTTCTGGGTGTTCTGTTTGATAAGAAATTACACCATCTTCCCGTAGGAGAAGCCTGAGTAGTATGCGAAGCAGCCATGGGGTCGACTCAAGTTCCCATTACGCGAGCCCTCGTTGCATCAGTAGCAGATTCTCGGCGGCGTTGACGTTTCCTTTCGGCTTCGCGAGCCCGAAGTTCGGGATCGGCCTGCCGCCGCTGCCGTTTCGTGGCAGCGGCTAGAGCCCTCTTCTCAACACCGCATATCCACGAAGTGAATGATGATGAGTGGGCGAAGCACCGCGGGATCATTCGGGCAAAACGCCGGAAGCGTTCTCTGGAAGCCGGAAGCTGGCTTCCGGAAGCGGAACCGGAATGGGAAGCCGGATTCCGGTTCCGGCTTCCGGAAGCCGGAGCTTGGCGTACATGCGCCGTAGGGGTGTGGACGCCGCACGGCGGAGCCTCCGGAGGGACATAGCCCCGACGATAAGGTGCTTCGCATCTAAAAGTTGAACTTTCTTGCGCACATAAATAGTCTTAAAATTAAAGGGAACAATGCACTTAACATCCTCAAAGTCTTGTCCCGGAAGCGCTGGGGCTCTGACCGTAAATGCCTGCTACACATCTACCGCTCTTTAGTACGTAGCATATTAGACTATGGTGGCACCATTTATGGATCAGCCAGACCGTCTTGCATCCGACGACTTGACCCAATTCATAACCTTGGACTACAACTGGCAAGTGGTGCTTACAGAACATCACCTGTCCAGAGTTTATACACTGAACGTAATGAGCCTCCTTTACAACAGCGCAGAGCGCTACTAACGTTTTCCTATATACTTAGAATCCAGTCATCACCACAACATATATGCTACAACATCGTCACACACTGCAACTCTCGCTTACACTACACAAATAAACCAAACATGAATAAACCGCTTCTGCTGCGATATGAGGAATACTGTCGTGATTATGACATTTCTCATAAGGTCCTTCAGGTTGCTAAAAGGCCGCAACGATTACCCCCGTAGTGCGAGTTCATAGAGCTATGTGACTGGGCATTAACCCCTCTAAAGAAAAATGACACCCCACACGAACGCATTATACAAGAATTCCGCGTTGTTCAGGAGAAATATCAAACTTACATGTAATTTTACACTGATGGCTCTTAAACAAAAGAACGCGTGGGCGTCTTACAAAAAATTGTGAAACAAGTATTCGACTACCACAGCGTACCTCTGTTTACACGGGGGAAGTCTACGCAATATGCACTGTAGTTAAAAAGATCATCGCTGACAAACCCGAAAACACAGTCATATACACTGATTCCTTAAGCACACTGAACGCTCTAGACGTAAATTCCGAATCTGAACCCCTGTTTGGGGATATTTTAAACCTGGTAACATCAAACAAATACGGCAGATCAATCAGATTTTGCTGGGTACCAAGCCATGTTGGAATACCGGGCAATGAAGCAGCTGATAGATGTGCATCAATGGCAGCATACAAAGACATAACAAACACAATACACCCATATAAAGGTAGTATCCGCGCGATTCGGAAAGCCTTGAGGGCAAAATGGCAACACAAATGGGAGCACTGCACAAGCAACAAGTTACATCTCACTAAACCCGTATACTTGGCGAGTGGAAGTTATGTAGTCATCAGGAACGGTTCATTGAAGTAGTTTTATGTCGACTACGGATCGGACACACACACCTCACACATTATTTTTACTTATAAAAGAACACCCACCGATATGCGATATTTGCCAAGAACCGCTCACAGTGATTCATATTTTACTTGCATGTAAACATATCGAAACACAGAGACGAAAACTTTTACGGAACTTGTATAAGTTACACATACCGTTACACCCTGCCTTAGGTTTAGGAGATGATGCACTAGTGCCATTACCGGACCTTTTTAAATTTCTAGATGATACCGCAATTTCAAAACTTGCAATTTCAAACTCCTAAACGCAATTTCAAAACTTGCTGAAAGTGCATTCAAGGACTATTGCAGGCAGCTTTACGTTTGCTGACGTTTTGCCATGTTTTTGCTGGTTTCTGTCGTGGCATATAATTTAGTGTGTCATTGCTCAGTTTTTTTCTTCGCTGTGATGAGACGCTATTTGCCGTCACCTTTTCCAGAATGATTCACTTGTTGGGAGCTGCGGCTATGTTCGTGTGCATCGCTTCCTTTTGCCTGTTTTTCATTTGGGTGAGTCAGTGGCGTAGCCAGAAATTTTGTTCGGGGGGGGCTGAGGTTGCAGCGCGGCCTCCTCCTTATAGAATTTGTCGAAGGATCAAATACATGAATAATAACTGCATTGCCAATGCCATTGTATATTAGATGCTGCAAACGAATTATTGAACGCTACGCACTGTCAAGTAAAATATGTATTTTTCATAAAAGAATATATTCGTATGTCCTAAAAATTCTGGCAGAAAT
Organism: Dermacentor silvarum; assembly: GCF_013339745.2. Classification (NCBI taxonomy): domain Eukaryota; kingdom Metazoa; phylum Arthropoda; class Arachnida; order Ixodida; family Ixodidae; genus Dermacentor; species Dermacentor silvarum. The sequence goes on from NC_051164.1 coordinate 91,097,893, forward strand.
AACTGATGTCAATGCGGCCGCGTTCTTTTTCGTCTATTTCATAAGGAAAGAAAATATCACACGGACATTAGAACTATATGAGTTCGAAACCAGCAAAGCAATGTATACAGCTGATATGAAGAACGTAAAGGCCATCTAATGAATAAGTTGAGGACAAATATTTTGATGAATCTTCGTCATTCAAGAACCTTGTTTACATTTTTGCACATATGCAACGGCCAGGAAAAAACCTCAATGACGCTGTCCCTGGTTGCAATAGATTGCGCAGGAGCAGCTGTTACCGGTCGTGTATTGTAATTACACCGAGATTATACTCGCAACAGTGAGTACAAATAAAAAGTAGGAGAGAGAGAGAGAAGTCGTAAGGGAAATGCAGGGAGGTTAAACATGCTGAGCCCGGTAGGCTACACTGCACTGGGGAAGGGGTAGAAGGGATTGAAAGAGAAGGAAGAGAGAATTTCACAGTTCACACGTTGCACATTTACAGTTAAGGGTTCATCGCTGAGTTTCGTCACAGGCGGTCATACAGACTTGTTCACTTCAAAAAACACAGCAGCGCCTTTGTAGCCCTGCACATAGCAGACGCACGAGGCGACGCACCCAAGATATTTTCCTCCGTAAAAAACCTGTCGTCTAAGTGCCCCAAAGCCGTCCGAAGGGCAATCCTCTCATCTTCGTATCTGTGGCAGTCACATAAAGTAGGAGTTCTGCAAAATATACATTAGAAATGCGAAGATAGAATGGAATATACAAATGCGGAGATACAACTCGCTAAGGGCAAAAAAGAGTCGCTGGAAACAAAGTTCACTGCTTGTATACACAACACCTCGCAACAAGATATTTAAATGTACGTCTAAGTCTCCAATAAATCTACGTATTTAAGCAAACGTCACTGTATATTATGCGTCAAACAAGACAAATAAACACGTTGCGGAGTCAGAGATAGTAAACTTTGCGCACAGAAAGACAGATGATCTAGGCAAGAACAAAACTATGATCGCAGACATCATGATATGTACTCGGGCCATGCAGCGGTCGCGACAGCACCATACAGGTAGAATAATAGAGGAATAATGCAGAAATCAGTACGAAAATGTGTAATTTAACTGCCTGCACAGCGACAACAATTATTCTGCACCCAAAATTAAAGGAGGGTTTTACTTCGTTTCAAAAAAGAAATAAAAGCAGGTAGCTAAAAAGGAAAGAAAAGGACAAGCGAAAGACACAGATGATGCGGCAAGTTACTACCCAATATCCGAGTGTATTTTTGGCAAACGCATCGTGGGCCGGGCTTTCAATGAGCAAGGTCGGTCAAAATTGGTTATTGATGTCCTCGTAATTTTCGTATTCGCATGATAATTTTGATCATGATGCTAACTGCTAGAATAAACGGCTAAAATTTCTGCGGTTTTAAAAGCTAACGAACAGTCATACGTTTTCACAATTACGAGCTTATGGGCCTGAAGGAATAGAGCATTTTAGTTGCATTGATTTTTGCTGCTTCGCTATCTAAAGGACAAACTTCTCTCGGCGGGGAAGTTGAGCGAAGCGGTCAATGACTTCGGACACGTTGATGCCGACGTCTCTGTGGGTGTATAGAAGCACCAGTCTAACCATGCGTTCCACAGACATTGTGGAGCGCAAGTAGTTTTTTAGTAAACTCTTGTAAAAAAATATTCTCTCTGCGCTGGCAGTGGTCTCTGGAAGGGTGACTAGAATCTGGAACAGTTTGTACACATTTACATAGAACCTGCAGTCGCAATGAGAGATGGGCATCTATTCCGGTGCTAAAACCTAAAACACTCCCTCGATGTCGTTGGCATCCTTGTTTAGGTACTTTGCACAAACAGTAGGCTGTTCGATTGCGGCGATGTCTGTCGTTTCGTCAGCAAGTACGGCGAAGCAGCCTGCTTATGCAACTAGGCTTTCTTAATTTCGCCACAAATTTCTATAATTTGGTTTTGTGCATCTGGGCTTAAATACGAGGCATTACTGGGGCAACTTTCCAAATGGTTCTTCAGATATGTATCTCCACAATCAGCTCGCATGCGAAGAAGCGCTCTGAAAATACCTGTATTTTTAGGGGGGCCTATGCTTGAATCCATAGGGCCACTGTCCCTGTGGCCAACGAGAGCCAGACCTTGTAGCCCGCAAAAAGAATTTCCTCAATAATAGGCCATTTCCTTCCTCCTGTTTTCTCAAATTTACTTTGCCTGCCCTGGTCCAGCTGATCGATCACATTGGGCACGCGTCCTGAAAATGTTTGGAGAAAATTATCAGCTGCTAGCTCACAGTCACGGTAATATTTAGTATTTTCGTGTGTGTGGAAGATTGCGAGCGCGTGCTTTCATTTCTGGAACGGCTTGGACACGAGGGCTCCAGTGCACGCATGTTGGTCCAAGTTTATAACAGCATTAACCCCATAAAGTTCCAGAATTGAAAATCTTTTGAAGCACGCCTTTGGAAATGTCAGTGCACTTTTCGCGTCAAACCTTTATGAGAACTTTACACCCATAAAATTTCGGAATTGAAATCCATGCGCTCCTTAACGCGCAGAGCGTGTCCATGCTGCAACGCGCGCGCTCGCTATCGAAAAGCCCTTGAAATTTTGTGCTCGGATGGGGATTCTTGCGTTACGTGACCCCAGGTGCCACGAAATCCACCAAAGGTGCCACGAAATCCAGCCCGAGTTCACAATGTTCGTGCCGAAATGTCTTTCGAGGGTGAAAAAGACATTGTAGACAGAATGCAGAATGATTGAACATAGCTCGCCTGCTCGAACATGTCGCAGCCTATGACACTAGGACACCTGAACAATGGAGCATTCTGCACTCAAGAACGAATTATGGTCAACAAATGCTTCGACATACACTTCCGACTTTACTCAGTAACCTCGCCTTACGAGAAATAGAACTTCTGTCCTTATGCAGCCTGCACAACTACTTTCAGTCAAACTAATCCTTGTTGTTTAATGAGTTTGTTCATATGCAATACTGTATGACTTTCCCCCCTTTATTTGCTTTAGTTTATGCTGCACTGAATATAGTGCTATGTTATGTTCTTTTTTCCCAATTTTTTTCCTGTTTTTAAGACTTTCTTTATGTAATCTATAATGCTCATGTGTAAATTCAATATTTCCGTGTTAATGCAGACTACTTGTTTTTCTAATTGTTAAAGTGTATTACTACCTGTCTCCTATACACATTTTTTTTTAAATTGACACCTTCCCATCTGTTTACTCACATATGAGCGCCCGACGCCCTCTGGTGCCTTTGATGGGTTTTTGGGCTGGTCAAGTTGCCTGCGTGCAACTTTTTATCCAGAACCCCACCATGTAATTATTTTCATGGAAAATAAATTATTATTATTATTATTATTATTATTATTATTATTATTATTATTATTCCCGGCGTCGGTGGTGGTTTTGGTCGGCGGTGCATGCCGGCACTAAAAAATTTCGGGGGGGGCTGAAGCCCCATCAGCCCCCCCCCTGGCTACGCGCCTGGGGTGAGTGTATTCTCCCGGTAGCCGGTAGAATTTCTTAAACGAATTTCTCCCGACACTCACCTCCTATCGGCGCTCGGAAGTAACATGACAAACTGCCTGGGAAAGACGACCTGCGGGTGCGCCCTAACCTAACCTAACTTAACATAACCTAAACTAATCTCACCTTATCTAACCTAACATAACATAACCTAACATAACCTAACATAACCTACCCCAACCTTTCGCGAGCCAATATGAGGTGAGTGCCGCCAAAAATCTGTTGCAGAAATTCTCGCGGCAGCCACTGCCTTTTCATTTACAGTGCATCATTTACGGTCCATCAGACCAATAATGTCTTGCCAGAAAACACCAAGGCCTTTACCTTCGCGTTTTAGCTTGTGTTACTGTACATGGGACAATGTAGGTGAATAACTATAATCGAGGCACGTATATGCGGCCAGTGGCTGGGGAGCAACATTTGAGGCGATCACTTCTTGGGCGATCACTTTCGGAGGCGATCACACCGGATGTGTGCGACTATACGTCCAAAAGCGTTTCTGTCTCGGTGCAAAGCTCGCTATCTTACGGTGTACACAGTAGAAGGTAAAGGTTTCGTGACCGCATCTCTTTCACCGTGCTTCTCACATACGGTTGCGATGTCTTTTCTATTTTGTTTTTCGTCGGTGCTGAGAATGAACGGCACGAGATCGGCATGCTCCTGTCGTGCACGCATCCTTCGGGCAAATGCGATGCTGACCTTTCGTGCGTCGTCACCGGGTCAAGCGTGGAACGCATCATGGTGGCCTGCTATACGAGCCAGGCCAGCAAGGGGAGCGCATCGTAGACGTGACATGTTGTGTCGAACTTCCCATTGCCTTTCGCTCTGCCAATGTAATTTCCGATAAAACGATTTCACGCACACTAAACTGTACGAAGTAAGGTTGGTCGTTTTATTAGCCGCATAAACTGTTGTACACATTCGCTTACTAACTAAACTAGCAAGCACGTTGTCACGCGCCCACGTTTGTCTTCTTTCTGGGGTTTTACGTGTCAAAACCAGTTCTGATTATGAGGCACACCGTAGTGGAGGGCTCCGGATCAAATTTGACCACCTGGGGTTCTTTAACGTGCACTACAGAAACCCAGGTGGTAAAAATTAATCAGGAGCACTCCACTACGGTACACGCAAATACGAACACATCTCACTGGATGGCCGCGGACACTCGCCGTTGTACCTTTTAATTGTTGTAGTTAGCATTCCTTCCGAACTTCACTCACTTTGCGGTATGTTTGCCTCTTAGTTGGTTTGTCTGTTTATCCGAATCTAACCTGTTTCACGACAACTTGGGTGACGGGTAGTCCGTGGTCAACTGATTCGGTCTGCTAAGCTGAGTGAAGATGGTTCAAAACCATCCTTCGGATCAACTTGGGTCACTGTTAATGTTATGGTATGCGGCGCTCCTCAATGAACTTCTGTCACGCCATTCTCGGTTGATGTGTATGTTCTGCTCATTAGTGAACTTCTTTTACACCAACTTTGGTCACTGGCGTAGTGGATTTGGGGTTCGCTACTAAGTCCGAGGGGAGGCGCGGCATGAAATCTCGGCCGCGGTGGGTTGGCCGCTTTTCAGTGTGGCCTAAATGCAAAAACGCCCGTGTAGCGTGCGTTGTGTGCCCGTTTAAGAACCCTTGGTGGTCAGAATTATTCTGGAGTGCGCTACTACCGGGTGCCTCCTAATCCTATCGTGGTGTTGGCACGTAAAAGCCCAACATTTAATTTTTTATGTGCCATGGGGTACATTTATACTTATACTGCCCATCAGTGAATATCATTGACCCAAACTTGGGTAACTCGGTCTTTTCAGTCAACCTATTCCACCCCAACCTGTGTCACTTTTAGCGGCCCGGTGTCTTGCGGCCTGCCCTGCGGAATTGGTGGCTAGGCACGACGGTGCCTGGCAGCCTTCCCTGGGAATCTTGTGGCCAGCTATTAAGGTGAAAGCGTTAGATGGCTCATGGGTCGAAAAATCTGTTGTCTGGCATTATTGACCCTTTTCGCGGCAATCCCGTGGGCGCTGCCATATTTGATCACGTGGTGACGCGTCCATTGCTTGCCTCAACTGCCTCCGTTGCCTCCTTGTTTACAATGGAAGTGTATGACGCCGGCGCGGTTTAGAAAACCTCTGTTTTCGGAGATATCGTGGACGGTGACTAGGTGGACGACACGAAGCTTTGATCACCTGCAGCTTCAGAGAACATGCAAAAGCGCTTTCGGAGCTGATTAAGCTATGTCGAAACGGCGCAAGCTGTGTATATGGTGCTTCTTCTAAAAGTGGGGCTAAATATGCATTCCAAGCTTTGCGATTATGAATTCAGTCAGGATTAGTGTGTTTTCCTCTTTGTTCTTTATTCGGCAAATATTTTGAAGCGGTGACTTGTCAGTTTCTGACTCCGTGAAGTTCCTCGGTGCGGCCACTATATGATTATTTTCTGCCTAATCGCTCGCGGGTGTGCTCAGTTCCGAATCCGATAGATTTGTTCTTGCTGCGCACAAGGATTGAAACGTAGCTGTTTTGTACATTGTAATACCTTGTAGCAAATATATATTACAGCTAGTAACTTGCTTACTCTTGCGAACCGTCACGAAACATTCAGCTTCGACCATTGGTGCGCCATAGGTGTAGTCCGTCATTTATTGTGTGTATACAGTGCGAATATATTCAAGTGTGCGTTCATTCACTTATTCTTGATACGTCGGCGATAGAGTGGGCGTAAGTTTTCCTGCCATTTGGACAGATGTGTATAGATAACAGATGTGTATAGATAACTTACCATGACAGGAAGCGGCGCTACTCCCTTTGTCATTGTTTAACGAGTGGTACTCACTCTTGCCGACGTTCTGGAGATGAAGCCCTTTCTTTGAAGGTTAGCGATACAAGGCTGGCGGATTAGCAAATTTCTGTATCCTCGAGGAAAGCTGTACATCACGAAATGCCGGTAACACGTTCGGACAGTTGCAGCAGCGGTCCGCGAACTTCGCCACACAGATTTATTATATTCCTTAACATGCCAGTCACTATTTTTGCAGCCAACTACTGCACACGTCTTCAATACACATTATTCAATCTTGCATGATTGGAGCACAGTGTGTTAGCGAAAACTCAGTTGCATTTCCGACAGCTGATCGCACAGAAGCAAGGTAGAAGCGGTAATGGTTTCGTATTCGTGCGCGGTCGCTGAGGAGAGGTATGGCGCGCCGCCGTGAGCGCCATCTCGTTTCTCTAAAACAAACTGCTCCGCGAAAAGGGTCAATAGCACCAAAATTCCTGGTGCCACTATGCCACATGATGCCACCATGCGTTGGTGCCACCATAGTGCCACCTACAAAGTTCGTGGGTTCGAGTGCCTTAATTAACTCTACATTAATCAAGAGTTAAGGCACTCGAGCGCACGACCTTTGGTGGGAGTCGAATCTACTTCCTTCGGTGTTACTGAAGGCAAAGTTAATTAAGGCACAGTTAATTAAGATGGAGTTAAGGCACTCGAACCCACCACTTTTGGTGAGAGTTGAACCACATTTGGTGGGAAAAACAAGTAATAGGAAATAACAATGCATTCGAATGAGAATGCATTAATTGACGCGAAAGGAAAACAAAGCACTCAGTAATGACTATGCGGGCCAATACGATGAACACCTGTCTGGTTTATTGAGCTATTGTCGAGAAGAATCACTTCCAGCTCATTGTCTTAACCTAAAGCATTCCTTTATTCGTATCCGTTTGTTTGATCGTGTTTGACCCGCATAGTTATTATTGTTGAGTGCTTTAAATGTTTTCCTTTCGCGTCAAATAAAGACTGAGCACGTTGCGCGCACATTTTGGTGTCTCTTCCTTGTCGCTGCGTATTACGTTAGCACACACAGTGAAGAAATATATGTGCACGCACTCAGTACCCCGGCCTTCCGAAAGAACAAACGAAGCCTGCTGTCAAAAGAAGTTTGTAGAACCCCATTGTCGCCAATGAAGGCTCAGAGGTTGGCGTCGCACAAGGTTTAATTAAGAATATCGGCTCAATTCCCGCAGTAACGATGAAATCCGTGCACTGCCCTTGACAGCAGCACGCTTCCCGACCATGCGGCTAGCGCGCGCCGCCATAGCAGTCGACGCGGTTCAAGATAGCGCACCTCGTGCGTCGGCGCGAGCTGTAGCCGACACCCGACTCCAGAGCCGGTATTTTGTAGCGATGTCTTTCCGGTAATAATGCTTTTTCGCGCTTATCGCGCTTTGTCAGTGGTCGGAGCGACGGTCCGCTCGCGTAATCAACGGGATCGGCCGGTCCTGAGCGGTGGATGATAAGGCTAGTATAGAATAAGTCATAAGGCATCGCTACAAAATCGCGCCCCAGCGCTCGCCGCATCGCGATGCAATGCACTTAGAGATCACCCCTAAATGTGAAACACTGTACATAGCTGCCAGCAATGCGTGCAATGTTCGCGCATGTCAGCGGAACAGGTCCCTTCAAGCAGGCAACCGACGTTGATCTGGCGAGATAATAATTACTCAGTCAAGCCTCACGAACACCGACGCGCAAGAGCCCACAATGGAGCGGCACATTGGCACGATTGATAAGATCGGGTAACGGCGCGAATGAGAAGAAATTGTGGCTGGCATGCAAGAGAGGCCAGTGAGCGTGCCTTTTTTTTTTTTTCTTTTGTCAACTAGAAGCGCGGAAACGCTATTGGTTTGAGCGCGCTCTTCAGATAACGCCGACGAAAAGAATCGCGTGGCCAGGCGTAACCTCGTTGTCTCCGAGAAAGTTCGAGAACTATATCGTAGCCACTTCCGAAGCGTGACGAGGGCACAGAAAATTGTGAGCGACTCGGTATCGTGGCGGCAGGGAAATTAGCTCCTTGCGGACGGCTAACGTCCCAGTGTGAACCATAGGTCATCAAAGACGACGTTGCAGAAACTTTGCAGAGAACGACCTTTCTCAAGAGCTACCAGCCGGCAAGTGCCTCCAAGGTGCGTTCGAGCATGCCTCTTAAAACGCGCAAGAAAAATGGCGTTTCGAGAAATTTACTCGAATAGGGACTGAACTTCATTGCAGTTATCCGGCCAACCTAACGCTTAGCAAGATTGGTGTAGTTGGTGGTTAGTCCTGAATATGTATACAGAACCATTCATTGCGGTGTAGAGCGCGCAAGCAGCGGGCTAGCGCAAAACCAACACACCGATTAAGCGCTGCCGCTCGGGAAGAGCAACGTGCGCAATCTTACGCGGTCACGCTTGAACCTTTGTTCACAATGTCAAAACCAGCAAGTGCCGCTAAGCGTCGTCTACGAACACGATGCAGAACTGCCTGCTAATGCGCTGTGCACAGCAATGAGCTGGGGCTCTATTCTGGACACGCATGGCGGCTGCACGGCCGCCATTATCCGCCATCTTGGCTGTCTCATTGGCTGTCCAGAGGTCACGTGTTTTGAAATTTGTGCCGGGAAACGGAAATTTTGCAAAATGCAATTTTGCGTTCTCGTCAGAATGACGAAACGTGACGTGGAGCTGCAAGTTTTATCGACTAATACTTTTTTGGGGCCCTTAGCACCTATATTGCGACTTTAGCGCTTTAAAGAGAACGTGGATGGTAGCATGCAGAAGCCCGTGCAGTGCACCTACAATTTCGCGAATATGTGGTGGCGTTCCAAGATAGCCGGCATGTCAGCTTGTTAATTGGCTGAAGGAATATCCCGCGAGGAGCGTCACAGGAAGGGCTGTTTCGTAAACGTCAATTTGACATTGCGTGACGTTGCGCTGGGCCGCCATTGCAGAAATTTTCCGCCATAATTTGTGGTGCGACGAGCCGCGCGAATTATGGTAATGAGCGGCCATATGCAATGGCAGTGGAGAGGCATGCGTATCGCCGCATTTTCCCTGTCATTTTGGGCCATAAAAATCTTTTGTTCACAACGCGTGTTCATAGCATTTGCATCGTTCTCGGGTGGTGTTGGCATTTGTGTTTTGCGCCATCATTTTTATTAAAAACACGTTTATTTGAAATAATATTGGTTGAAACTAGCAAACTTTCTGCGACATTTCGCACTTTTCACTATTGCGTTTGTATTGTAATCAATATTAATGACTTTTCGCGTCATCAAAGGCTATGACAACGGTGACTTTTTAATTTGCAAAAAGAAATGTACGCAAGACGGCGCCTTGAAGTTTCCTCTCGCGGTGCGAGTGAGCAGCGAAGTGCACAAGAGATGGCAGTGCCGGCGTTTGCGTCGCTCAAGCGGATAGCTGTGGCGCGCGCGCAACGCTATCGATGATATTCGGCGGCTTCTCAGCCAGACGAGTCGGGCTGAGTCACTTGCGGATCACGAGATAGCGATAACGCGGCCCAGAGCGTGCGCTGATCATCACTGGCAGGTCGCGTATGTTGTCTCAAGGTAGAAAGCAAGCGCGTGGGCGCCAATATATGATGATTCATTCCGTTTCCCGAGGACACGCATCCTAGCTAATGAAGCAGACGACATCCTGCGCGCATGCATACGACGGAAGCGAGAAACGATTTTGATGGAATAATCGTACGCGTTGAGCTAGCTGCTTTATTTTTACTGGGGAGTAAAACTGTTTTGCTTTATCAACCACGCTATGTTCAATGCCTACATTACAGTTTCATAGGCGAAATGTCAAATTTGCGTCACGTTACGAAAGCAAAATGGGGCAATCGGCGCCATTTTCTAAGCGTCACGCCTTCGTCACGCCTCGAAGAAAATGGCGGAATGTCCAGAATAGCGGCTCTGGTCTGTGGTATACTTACGGCGCAAAACTGAAAACAGGCGCCAGCAAGGCGAACACTGACAGCTCTGTTAAAGTTTTATTTGAATAGCATATAAGAGCGCATGTCTTCTTCATTCACGTAATCAAGCCGGCAGTCAATAGGAGAAAGCCAGATATATTCGGAATGCAGTATCTCGTAGAAAACAAAGACGGCAGGCAGCGCCGTCCGTGTTGTCTCGCTTCCAGCTGGGTTCCACATCCCGCGATATAGCAACATTCATGACCACCTAAAGGGCGTTAACAATAGCACACAACTTAATTCACTCTTGCAGCAAAAGTAATGCATCATTATGCCACATTCATTCGACTTCGGTTACACTAAACAAGGACGTTGGTTCACATTCAACTATATATACAAGTGCTTACTGAAAAATATAAATAAGGCTTATGTCTTTCGTTCTGCAACTGATAAGCTAACGCGCACGCTTAAGAATCACACGCGGCGCAAGTTCCTTTACTTCCCTCTTTCTCCCGCAATTTATTTATCAAAACTGCAAGTAGGGCGAGTTGCTAGGCTAACATCGCGTCTCTGTCTGCATTCCTTTGTAACTGTTTGATTTCGGCAATTTCTTTGTACTGGGAGGTTGCCTTCGCCGGAATTGCAGAGGATGTAGCCTGCACTGATATCGCGACTTGCTTTGACCTTGGCTGCCATTTTGCCATATGTCGGTGCATGTAGTTGCGTGTAAGAGTGCTCATCTGCTTTCGCGACTAGCTTTTGCTTCTTTCGTCAAGCCGCAATTCACGCCGATTTTTCAGAGGGACCACAGAGCGACTGAAAGAATGCCGACAGCTCGTGCATGCAGCACAGTCCCGTGGCTCTTGGCTCGAGGGAGGGACGGACAGCCGGGCCAACTTCCGCTTCGCAGCGGACAAGGTGAGAACAGTCCTTGCTGTTACTTTCGACGTGAAGTAATTGCGCTCAGTGAACTTTTCGTGCAGCAGCTATGGGACATGTGCCTTCCTTAGCTTTTAGCTGTAAAATGCTTTCTTTTTCCTGCTTGCGAAGCCTTATACAAATGCACTAGAGTTGCCTCTTCAGTGCAGCACGTCACTGAATTTGATGTCGGTGCGTTTAAACATAACCTGTTTGTTCCTTATTCCTAAACGCAATTCAAAACTTGCTGAAAAAGAATTCAAGGACTATTGCAGGCAGGTTTACGTTTGCCGACGTTTTGCCATTTTTTTGCTGGTTTCTGTCGTGGCCTATAATTTCGTGCTTCATTGCTCCCTGTTTCTTTTTCGCTGTGATTAGACACGATTTGCTGTCACCTTTTCCAGAATGATTCATTTTTTTGGGAGCTGTGGCGATGTTCGTGTGCTTCGCTTGCTTTTGCCTGTTTTTCATGTGGGTGAGTCTATTCTCCCAGCAGCAGGCAGAATTTCTGAAACGAATTTCCCCCGACACTCACCTCCTATTGGCGCTCGGAAGTCACATGACAAACTGCCGGGGATAAGCGGCCTGCAGGTGTGCCCTAACCTAACATAACATAACCAACCTTAACCTTCTGAGAACCAATAGGAGGTGAGTGCCGGCAGAAATTCGTTGCAGAAAGCCACTGCCTTTTCATTTACTGTGCACCATTTACCGTCCATCAACCCATTAATGTCTTGCCAGAAAACACCAAAGCCCGTACCTTTGCGTTTTAGCTAGCGTTGCTGTATATGGGACAATGTAGGTGAATAACTGTCATCGAGGCGCGTACGGCCAGTGGTTCGGGAGCAACATCTCCATGGGGCTATCACTTCTGCGGCGATCACTTCTTGGGCGATCTCTTTCGGAGCCGATCACACCGGTTGTGTGCGAGTATACGTCCAAAAGCGTTTCTGTCTCTGTGCAAATCTTACGGTGTACACAGTAGAAGGTAAAGGTTTCGTGACCTCATCTTTTTCACCGTGCTTTTCAAATACGGTTGCGATGTCTTTTCTATTTTGTTTTTCGTCGATGCTAAGAATGAGCGGCACGAGATCGACATGCTCCTGTCGTGCACGCATCCTTCGGGCAAAGGCGATGCCGACCTTTCGTGCGTCATCACCGGGTCAAGCGTGGGACGCATCAGGGTGGCCTGCTATACGAGCCAGGCCAGCAAGGTGAGCGCGTCGGAGACGTGACATGTTGCGTCGTAATCTTTCCATTGCCTTTCGCTCTGCCAATGTAATTTCCGATAAAACGATTTCGCGCACACTAAACTGTACGAAGTAAGGTTGGTCGTTTTATTAGCCGCATAAACTGTTGTACACATTGGCTTACTAACTAAACTAGCAAGCACGTTGTCACGCGCGCACGTTCGTCTTCTTTCTGGGGTTTTACGCGTCAAAACCAGTTCTGATTATGAGGCACACCGTAGTGGAGGGCTCCGGATCAATTTTGACCACCTGGGGTTCTTTAACGTGCACTACAGAAACCCAGGTGGTAAAAATTAATCAGGAGCACTCCACTATGGTACACGCAAATACGAACACATCTCATTGGATGGCCGCGGACACTCGCTGTTGTACCTTCTAATTGTTGTAGTTTACATTCCTTCGGATCTTCACTCAGTTTGCGGTATGTTTGCCTCTCTATTGGTTTGTCTGTTTATCCGAATCTAACCTGTTTCACGCCAGCTTGGGTGACAGGTTGTCCGTGGTCAACTGATTCGGTGTGCTAAGCTGAGTGAAGACGGTTGAAAACCATCCTTCGGATCAACTTGGATCACTGTTTATGTTATGGTATGCGGTGCTCCTCAATGAACTTCTTTCACGCCATTCTCAGTTGATGTTTATGTTCTGCTCATTAATGAACCTGTTTTATACCAACTTTGGTCACTGGCGTAGTGGCTTTGGGGTTCGCTACTAAGTCCGAGGGGAGGCGTGGCATGAAATCTCGGCCGCGGTGGGTTAGCCGCTTTTCAATCTGGCCTAAATGCAAAAACGCCCGTGTACCATGCGTTGTATGCCCGCTTAAGAACCCTTGGTGGTCAGAATTATTCCGGAATGCCCCACTACCGGGTGCCTCCTAATCCTCTCGTGGGTTTGGCACGTAAAAGCCCAACATTTAATTTTTTATGTGCCATTGGGTACGTTTATGCTTATACTGTCCATCAGTGAATATCATTGACCCAAACTTGGGTATCTCGGTCTTTTCAGTCAACCTATTCCACGCCAACCTGGGTCACATTTAGCGGCCCGGTGTCTTGCGGCCTGCCCGGCGGAATTGGTGGCCAGGCACGACGGTGCCTGGCAGCCTTCCCTGCGAATCTTGTGGCCAGCTTTTAAGGTGAAAACTTTACATGGCTCATGAGTCGAAAAAACTGTTGTCTGGCATTATAGCACCAAAATTCCTGGTACCGCTATGGCACATGGTGCCACCATACGTTGGTGCCACCAACAAAGTTCGTGGGTTCGAGTGCCTTAATTAACTCTACATTAATCAAGAGTTAAGGCATTCGAGCGCACGACCAACAAAGTTCGTGGGTTCGCGTGCCTTAATTAACTCTACGTTAATCAAGAGTTAGTTAAGGCACTCGAGCGCACGACCTTTTGGTGGGAGTCGAATCCACGTCCTTCGGTGTTACTGAAGGCAAAAGTAATTAAGGGACAGTTAATTAAGATAGAGTTAAGGCACTCGAACCCACGACCCTTTGTGGGAGTTGAACCACCATTGGTGGGATAACAATAGGAAGTAGGAATGCATTTGAATGAGAATGTCAAGTAATTTAATGAATGGCTCATGAGCGCGCAGGCTTTCGCCTCCATCCTCTTTAGCGTATGCTACAGCGACGGTCAGCTTTTCTTGCAGCCTGGTGTTTCGATGACCCCCCCCCTCACTACGTGTTGCGGATCTGGCGTCCAGCTGATCTTTCGACCTGGTATCTCGATGCCGGCCATGATGACCTGGTGTCCCAGTTTTCTAGCTGCGTGTCATCTTTCTGCGCGCCCCATAGGCCTAAAACCAACTGTTTTTGTGGCCTCCATGCGTTAAGGAATCACAGGTGGCAAAATGTTTTTCTCTATCAATTTCTGTATCAAAAATACAAGTTGTCAGAGCTGTTGATTAACATGCAAATTCAGCGTCTAGGTGTAACTACGTACTTTTCGCGCTGTCATTTCGGCCATTTCATTGTACTTAAATATTGTTTTCGCTGCAATAACGGTCGATGTATCCTAATTAGAAATCGTGGGTTGCTTTCGCGTTGGCGGTCATTTTGAGAATGACGGTATATGTGGTTGCGTGAAAGAGTGCTCACCAGATTTCGTGAATACATTTAGCCTATGAGCTCCAGAAGCAATTCACGCCGCTTTTTTTTTGAAGACACCACGAAGTGGCTGGATCAATGATTGCTGATTGTTTATGGAGGCCATCCCCGTGGCTTTTGATTCAAACAACGCGGAGATGGACAGCCGGGCCAAGTTCCGATTCCTAGCAGAGGAGGTGAGCGCAATCTTTGTGACTGTTTTGAATTACGCTCAATCAACTTTTGGTGCATAGCAGCCACGTGAAGTGCCGTCCGCTTCCTTTTGCTGTAACCGCGTCCTCTGTCGGGCTGTTGATGTAGGCGTATCTGCGGTTAGAAAAATTTACTACAACTGCCTGTTCAGGGCAGCACGTTTTTCAAATTGATGTCATGTATAGTTAAAAAGTTGATGATAGAGCACTCGATAAATACTGCAGGCAGGTTTACATTTGCTAGCGTTTCACCTTGGTTTTGATCGTTTCTATCGTGGCAGCAAGAGTGTACTGCTGCTCCAACGCAATTGTTATAATTTATTTGAATCGAAACTTTTTAACAAATACTACACAACTAACGGCGACGCGCACAATTATTTGGTTTCTTGCTGTGCAACAAGTATTTTCATGCAATGTTTATACAGAGCCGTCACCTCGCACAATTTTTAGACTTGTGCTCTACACTGACCAGATGGTTTACCGAAATGGAAACACCAAATCAGGCGGATGCCCATTGTGAGAGGTCTTCGCCGAGATGTCAGGAGGACGAAGGCCATGTGTGATGGTTGTCGAGAGAAGGATGCTGATGCCCAGCGTATGCCAAAGATAAGTAGGACACATTTGTAATCACACTTATTCGGGAGATATCCGGGTGAACTGCAATCTTGAGAAAGCGCATTTAGGCTGCTTTGCGTAGACGGCCCCCGTGGGCCACATATCCTCTGCTGTGGCGGCTACGCGTTAATATCCCTGAGTATCTCAAGAGCGATTGTATTTCACTTCACTTTATTACCATAAAGACCCTCAATTTGGGGGTAGTACATAAGGGGTGGGTACATGTATATACAAAGGTATCGGTTAAATATGGCAGTTTCTATAATCAGAAAATCTATATGGGCAGGTTGTTGCAGTGACGTCGTGTGGAAGGCCATTCCAATCTATGCCATAGCGAGGAAAGAATGATACAGCAAATCTTGTGGTATGAGCACGTGGACGGGCAACTTGCCGGGGATGACCTATGCGGATTGAAATGCGTGCCGGAGGGCTGATGTACGGCGGAATACTATGTGAGCTGAAAAATAACTTATGGAACAAGCACATACTAGCGATTGGACGACGGCAAACAAGATTTGTTAGACCAGATGTCGCTTTTAAAGCTGATATGCTGGTATGGTATGAATAAGACGAATGAATGAATCTAGTGGCTCGATTTGGTAGTGATTATAGTGGAGTTATGAGATACGTTTGATTAGAGCTCCAGATAGGAGATGCGCAGTCAAGTTTTGTTAGTACCAGGGATCTCAATGCAAGAAGTTTTACATTTGGTGGTGCGTGGCGCAAATGCCGTTAAAAAACCAACAAAAAAAAAAGAGTTCTGTTAGCTGATGATAGGATGTTTGTGACATGCGCATTGCAGGTTAGGTCTTCGCACAAGGTTACGGCCAGGAACTTGTAAGAACTGGTTAATTCTACTGCTACGCTAAAGATTAAGGGAAGAAAATGGGGTTGTGCTTGCGATGAAATGACGTGTTTGCATTTTTTAGGGTTTAGTTCCATGAGCATTTGGCTACAGCAGTCTTGTACACAGGTTAGGTCGTTTTGGAGAACTAGCTGATCGGATGTGTTGCTAGCCGTTCGGTACACAACGCAGTCATCGGCGAACATGCGGATGTTACAGAAAACATGCGTTGGTAAGTCGTTTATATAGTTTGTACCCAACAGTCACGACAGCCGTTTCTATAAAAACTAATTTATTCTGGGCGAACCTGTGCCCGCCAACTAAAGGCTGTACACTCAACAAAAGCGTCCCTCGTGCTTCGCTTCTTCGAACCTCGTTTTTCTGTTCGTCGCCTCCTGTCACGTGCCATTCGTACGATTCTCGCGCCCGAGCCGCCCGCCGGTCTGTCAGCACCGGCCCAGCGTTGCCTTGCGGTGCTTTGCTTGACGATTGCGGTGTGGCGGCTCTCTGAAACACAGTTAGGATGTGGCGGTCGCCTTTTGTTCTCGCAATGCTGGCGGCAATATCAAAAATAGAACGGGACCAAGCACAGACCCTTGAGGGACGCCTGATGTTACTGGGAGGAAATTAGAAGCTTGGTTATTGACATAGACGAACTGAGAGCGGTGTGCATGCTAAATATTATTTTATCCACTGTAATACATTAGGGTGTAAATTTAACTGGGGAAGTTTTAGTAGTAAGCGTTTGTGAGGTACTTTGTCGAAAGCCTTTGCGAAGTCAAGAAAGATTCCGTCCCTTTGAATGTTAGAATCAAGATTGATATGCAGATCATGAATGAAAATGGCTAATTGAGTTTCGCAGGACAAGCCTTTACGAAACCCGTGCTGTGAGGAATGAAAAAAAAAAAAAAAAAAAAAAAAAAAAAAAAAAACGTTCGAGTCAAGAAAATTCATTATCTGAGAATAAATGACGTGTTCGATGATTTTACATGGCACACTAGTCAAGGAAATAGGACGGTAGTTAAGAGGTGATTCTTCGTTATCTGATTTGAAGACTGGCATGACCTTTCCAACCTGCCAATCGCTGGGTATGTTACCTGTGTTACCCGATGTTACCCGATGATGATCACAGCTTAATTTTTTCGATGATACAGGCGATTCCATGTGCAGAAAATGTTATTGATGGCATTGGTGAGGTTATTATTACATTATTAAGAGAAATAATTTCTTCAGCATAGGTCGACCCTGCTAGTTTAAATGAGAAACAATCGCGTCTACCTTGGCAATAGTGCATTATTATCGAGACCAGTGTATCGTAAAACGGTGTGTTTCGTCCCATGGCTTTTTTTTTTCACTTCCGTTTGTAGCTTTCGTGAACTCCGTTCTCACTTCTATTTTCCCGTCAAACTGTAGGAGATAATTGTGGGCCCCACTTTTGTTACATATTGTTCACAACGTATCAATCAATCAATCAATGCATCAATCAATGAATCAATGAATCAATCAATCAATCAATCAATCGATTGTTTATCGTGCAACGCAAAACTCCGAACAGAATAATGACAGCGAGTTGTGAAAAATATCAGTCATGAAAGGGGGGCGTTATGAAGACTGTATTCTGTGGAGGGTTGAGTGTTGGTGGTGACATGCAGGCAGCAACATGGAAAGGTCTGTGTTCTCTGGTGATCTTACGCGGAATACGGAACATGATACAACTGAGGAGTTCGGGATACATGACGATACCGTGAAGGAGTTTGAAAAAAAGCAGCAGGTCAGCACGATTACGTCGGCAGCGAAGTAAGGGCAATGACAATAACCCGACAATGCTAGAGCAAAGTCCAGTGTCCGTGCTAGCAAAGCGGTGATGATATATGCTTAGAAATGTTTTATGGACCCGATCTACAATGTCACTGTTGGATCTAGAGATGCCGTTCCAGACGACCGACGCGTATTCTGGTTGAGGAAGACAGATCGTTGTGTACAACTTGCGGAAAGGTGTAGGAGAATTGAATTCTCTCGATAATCTGCAGACAGAGCCAAGAGTGCGCATACCCCTCATTGCAACGCGTTTAGTGTGAGCTGAAAAGTGTAAGGTTGTATCAAAAAGTACACCGAGATCATGGATCTCATGGACCCTACACAATGGTACATAATCTGCCGAATAAGAAAAAGAAATGCTTGCTGTTTTGCGGGTGAAAGTCATGACTTTGGTCTTGACAGCATTCAAGGTTAGGTTATTATCTGTCCACCATTAAAAAAGAAATCAAGTCAGACTGTAGGATGCGACAGTCATCAACAGTATGAATTGCTTTAAAAATTTGGTTCAAATCATCTAGAAGGAATGAGGAATGCCGAACGGCAGAAAGAACGTCAGTAATAAAAAAAAGTGGTCCCAATAATAATAATAATAATAATAATAATAATAATAATAATAATAATAATAATAATAATAATAATAATAATAATAATAATAATAATAAATACATAGTAGGCGGGCCTGTCCAAGCCTAAATGGCTTGTGTGACTAGGCTCGGCAGCGCCGGCAACAGCGATGAGGTCAGCGTATGTACACCCGTGAGCAAAAGTATATGCGGACCAAGGGTTGCGCGATAAAGCCGATTTTTTTTCTCGGTCTTTGAACGCAACTTGAAATTGAGGACTGCAGTCCAAACTTGGCATTGTAAACTTTTCAGTGTACTCGTCAATTCCAGTTTATGCTTGCTAATTACGAAGAAATTCCGTGTTTTCGGCGACGCCGTGGTCCGTATACTTTTGCTCACGGGTGTACATACAGGCGTTACCTTAGTGCCGACAAAACATTGTGCAAACAAAAAGAAAATTAGATGCATGTTATTCTAGTGTAGCGTGAACATATTTTCACGCTTATATATATACAGGTTAAGGCAACCAAATTAGATCAAATAAACATATACCCATACAAAACGAAGAACTCAAATGGAAGATGACATTTTCTTCAAAACCTTTTTTATTGCGATAGCAATTATATGGACACTCAAAAGCAGATTTCTGCCGTCGCCGTCGCCGTGAGGTTCCGTATGACGTCAATGGAGATGAAATCGTCGCCGCGCGCCGAACGCTGTATGTGCGAGTGAAAGGGCGAGAGGGGTGCGCGCTTTCACGGGGAGTGAACGCATGGCGGAGAACAAACGCGCATTCTGCGCCGTGCTCCCTTAAGGGCTGCAGAAGTAGGCGTCTCTTTCCTCCTTTACAATCACCATATATGTAGAGCAAACGCGCCTTCTTCGACGCGCGAGAGGCCGTGGGGGAGGGAGCGGGGGGGGAGGGAAGGGAGGCGACGTTTAGCTGTGGCACCAAGTGCCTATTTGTGACCAAGTATATGCCATTTGCCCCCCCCCCCCCCCCCCCCCCCCCACTTTCGAAAGCGGGCACTTTCGCCTACACACTGGAACGTCCAACAAATAACAGCTGAAGGTAAATGTTATTGCTTAATAGAGTCACCGCGTTAATAATGCTTTTCTTTACTACGTATACCCGGTTTGGGCAGCGAGTATTGTGCCTCCTCGTGACGCGCTGTAGCGGGCGACGCGCGAGATTCGCCATACACGCTTGCATTGCGCAGAAGTCCTGGCGCTGGGCAGCTCCCGCAGTTACAAATTACCGCCTAACCATACTTGAAAAAAACAAAGCAATCGGCTTGATATATTTAAACTTCGGGCGAGGGGAGAGGTCCGGATAAAGTATTTTAATCAGCCGCGCCCAACGATGGGTGTGCCTTACTGCATGAAATGGTTGGATTATCAAATACTGGAACTATTGAATCTCCGTCCAGAGATAGTCTACGTAGCGTTGCAGTATAAATATATAACTTATCACCGTAAAAAATCTAATCAAACCACTTACAGGTCTAACTGCAGAATTTCTTTGTGTAATCACGACTTATCGCATATTTATTTATTTATTTATTTATTTATTTATTTATTTATTTATTTATTTATTTATTTATTTATTTATTTATTTATTCATTCATGATACCTCAAAGGTCCCCGAACGGGACACTACATGAGGGGTGGGCACGTACAAAAATGGCGGGACAGGTTAGGTGGCGTGACTTGAAATATGGTCTTCAATATCAGTGTTGAAGCGGGAAATGTCGGTGATGAGGGCGATGTCAGAAGGAAGGGTATTCCATTCTCGGGCTGTGTGCAGAAAAAAAAAGAACGCTCATACATAGTGGAATGGGCGCGTGGTAGAAACACAGCATTGGGATGCGTATGGCGGGAGAAACTATGCGCTGGAATGATGATTTGGTTGCCCGTGGGCAGCGAATGAAAGAACCTAAAAAAAAAAAAAAAAATACGAGCACTTTTGCAGCGGGAGGTGAGCGAGGGAAGACACAACCGGGATTTTAAAGCTGAGACACTTGTATTATAGGAGTAGTCAGAAAGAATGAACCTGGCAGCACGGTTATGAACCAATTCAATGGAATTATTCATGTTAACCTGGTGGTTGTCATAGATAGCACTGGCATATTATAGTTTAGAACGGATTAGGGTTTTATATGCAAGGTCCCAGAACGGGACATTACATGAGGGTCTGCGAGGTGATATGTTCGTGAAAGTGACCTCGGTCGAACGTGCATAGCCATTTCAGTGCCTATAGAACACTTAACAGAATTCTTTCTAAAGGCCTGTGTCACTACTGCTTTTATCGATTTCATTTTCAGGCTGTTTCTGAATAAGGGCTACCCTGCTACTTGTTTCCCGGCAGGAGCAAGAACAGCAGATATTTTATATTTTGTAGAAATGAAGACCAACTGTGGTGGTTGCTTATGTACTCGAAAAACCGCTACTGAATACTCGCTTTCCCCCAGTTTTTATGCTTTATACACGGCATTTGGTTGTTGATCCCGGTATCCTCAGTAAACTATGCGGGGCACGGTGTTAATATTTATTCGAAGTACGAAACGGTATCCTGAGTGACGAGCGATAAATGTTTTTTCTGTGTAGGTTCTGTGTAGGTGCAAAAACGCCCGTGTGCTTGTGTTGTAGTGCACGTTAAAGAACCCCAGGTGGTCCAAATTTCCGGAGTCCTCCACTACGGCGTGCCTCATAATCAGAACTGGTTTTGGCACGTAAAACCCCATAATTTAATTTTTTAAAGTTACATATTGAAGTGTTCCAGGGTGCCATACCGCCGCTTTCCTCGACTCCTAAAACAATTGCATGAGATATGAACTTCAAATTCCATGAAAATAGAGATAAGTTTAAGCGCGATGCGTTGCGAAAATCTCACTTTCCTGCTTTAAATGCAAGTGTTGCAGATAATTACTAAAGCCTTGTTTTCCCATTTGTTCCCATGCACCATACGGGGGGTTGCGTATAGGTTGCTTCTCCGGTGTCCTCGGTGAGCTAAACAAGGCATCTTTATATCTGGGGATAATGAAATTTTTGTGACGAAGTAAGATGTGTATTGATCAATTACTGTTTTTTTAACTTCCAGCAAGAAGTGCTTCAAAGCATTAAATGGGGACAAGGTTTAAAACGCAACACTAATATACGGGTAACTTTTCAAAGTATGCGATGTAATTACAGGAAACTGAAACATTTAGTGCAACTGTTCGAAAAAAAAAAAAAACAGCTTCACTAAAAATCGGGCTGTAATTCACGAAGTTCGCACACCTCTGCCGTCTTTTTTTTTTTTTTTTTAGTATTGAGAGTAATTTATGTTGATTGTATTTCGTTATGTATAACCTCGACAGTACTATTACCTTAACTAGCGATACATTTATGCTGTAGACTTAAACACCGAGTAAAATTCTTTGTTTAATGAGTAAAAGCATCAAAGCATCCTTTGCATCCAAAGTAAAAGATCTGACTGATAGACACGTTCCAAGCCGCACCATCACTTCCAATTACTCACGCCACTTGGTATAACGCACATATCAGACGCCTTTCCAACAGAAAAACAAACGCTTCTATCCAGCAGCTAGGGCACGCCCTACTAACTCGCGTTGGATGATATACAAACTAGCTTCTTCCGCTCACATAACTGCTTTAAAAAGCGCAAAGCATTATTTCCTATCTAATTCCTTGCCATCTATATTGAAAACAAACGTCCGTAAATTCTGGCGCGTAGTTAACCCTTCTTCGGATGATTTAATTACTTTACAGGACTCCTCTGGCGAACATGTTTCTAACGAAGGATGCCCAACTTTATTAAACGATACTTTTGTCCAAAATTTTTTCCCTTGCTCCTAATTCTCACTTTCCTGAATCACAAAATTATGACTGCCCGACCATGTTCCCTATTGTCGTAGACTTTGCTGGTGTTGCTAAACTTATTGAAAATCTCGACTATCGCTCTTCTCCAGTTTTTGTCTCGGTCAATGCAAAATTTTTGAAAAATACGTCCGCATATAGTTCCATCATATTAGCGAAGATATTTCAGCAATCTCTTGACACATGTACTTTACCTACACAATGGAAGATTGAGAAGGTGGTTCCTCTTCACAAGTCGGGCAGCAACGCCGTGGACATTATCGCCCCATCTCTTTAACAAGTACACGCTGTAAGTTACTGGAACATATAATCTTTAAAGCGCTGACAGAATTCCTTGAATCTAACTTGTTCTTTACACCTGCACAACATGGATTCCTTAAGTCACACTCATGTGAAACTCAACTCGTATCGTTCACACATAAACTTCATCGAATTCTCGACCGATCATCACTCGTCGATTGCATATTCTTAGATTTTGCCAAAGCTTTCGACAAGCTTTGCCATAATCTACTACTACATAGGCTTAGTCTATCTTAACATTGAGGCTAATGTTTTAAAATGGATTGAATGTTTTCTTGCTAATCGTTCGCAATTTGTCTCGGTTAACGGTCACAACTCTTCACTTACTGAGGAGCACTCTGGTGTACCTCAGGGATCTGTAGTCTGTACTTGGTCCGTTACTCTATATAATTTACATTAATGACCTTTCCCTCTCAAATATCTTCTAACATTCACCTCTTTGCTGATGACTGCGTTATTTTCCGCGAAATTAAAGGTTCTGACGACTTTAACTCTCTTCAGACTGATCGTACTGCGATTGCTAACTGGTGTGAACTTTGGTTAATGAAACTTGACATTAGTAAGTGTAAATCTATACATGTAGCCAGGATTACTAATACCCCGCATGTATACTATTTGAATAACGTTCCTTTAGAATCAGTAAGTTCATATAAGTACCTGGGCTTATTTATTTCATCCAACCTCACTTGGACAACCCATATTGAATACGTATTTAAAAACGCAAACAGCATGCTTGGTTATCTACGCCGTAACTTTTCCAGCGCTCCTTCTTCTTTGTATTTATTGCTGTACAAGACTCTAATTCGTCCAAAATTGGAGTATGCGTCATCTGTATGGGATCCATGTCACGAAAAACTAATTAGCGCTATTGAACTTGTACAGAATAACTCTGTTCGTTTTATTAATTCTAACTATAGCCGAACCGTAAGCATTACAGTCATGAAGTCCGACCTTCAGCTTCCATCATTATCATCACGCCGCAAAATATCACGTTTAGTCATGTTTGAGAAGCTCATCATCATTCATCATTTTGGAAATGTGCAGGTGTAAAGAACAAGTTAGATTCAAGGAATTCTGTCAGCGCTTTAAAGATTATATGTTCCAGTTTCATCATTCTACACTGAGCAACGAATTTGTTCTTCGACCTGATTACTTATCACATCGCATGGATCACCATCATAAAGTTGGCATCGATAGCTCTAACACTTACCCTTTCTTGCAGTGTTTCATGCCTCGAACATCCACTGAATAGAACCACCTTCCCGGCAATATTTTGTCCATCAACGATAACTCCCTTTTTCGTAGCGCTTTAGCTAATATTATACAACGACAGGATTACTGCATTATTTTCTCTTTCTGTGCTATTTTCACCCGTGTAAACAATTCAGTTATGTTTGTTTTAACTCGCTTGTTAATCCACTCCCCTCTTCAATGCCTTCACTGGCCATGAGGGTATTGTAAATAAAAAAAATGTTAAAAATTGACTGCAACAAATGTGCATTTTTTTTTTTGTGAGCTGCACTGCTGCTACAGGGTTGGATCAGGGACCTATGGGCACTCAATGCCATTTGTCCCTGCATCACATATAGATTTTATAGCGACAAGAAATAAATGCAAATTCAAATAATTTTTCGGGCCTCGATGGTTCACCATGTCTTATTGAGAAATAGGTCTATTGTTACGAATAAATGTTCCATGATGGTTCTTCACAACTTCATGGAAAAGTTTATCTGTCCGGTGACGTAAAGCATAGTTCTGGCGGGCGAGCCTGACTGTTGCGCTCCGGACGATGTTTGCACGCGCCGTAGCTCGTGAACGCTGATCGTAGTGCACGATCAGCTCTTGACACAACTGAGTACAGCTCAAGTGCCTTGAAGTAGCAGGAGCGGTGGTTGCTCTTGAAACTATTGCCGATGAAAGGATGCACGTTGTAAGTTTTCTTTGGGATATTGCGCTCGTGTGACAGGTACTGCTGGCTGGTGAATTGTCCCGTTTCTGATGGTTGCCGATACGCGTTTTCTGAAATGAGTGCTCGTTGTTCGATGTTTCTGAGGCAGGAAAATGGCACCCGTCCTTTTCGCCGTCGCAAGCGGTGTCGTCGCGGTTGCCCCCGCAATAGGCGCAGTCTTGACTGGTGGTGTTGAAAACGTCCTTGGTGATGTTGTTTTCTTGGGACACGACCTACTTGTGGTCGCCTTGGGTTTAGTTGGCTTGCGCGGTCACTTCTTTTTTGTTGATGTATTTGTGTTTCCGGCGACGCTCTTCGTCGTCGTCTGTGTCGAAGTCGTCGTCAGGGTCGTTGAAGTTGTTGATGGAGTTGATGTTGATCGCGTGCATTCGCCGCTCAGTTTCCGTTGAAGCGATAGACCGCACGTACCTTCGCCGCTGCGGCGTATCCGCTTGCTGCCAGAGTTTTGACGGTCGTTGTCTGCAGTCATTCAGTGTGATCTATTCATGTTTGTTTGTGCGCACTCACACCACGCTTGTTCATTCAGTTAGTAATAGCCGGGCCACATTTTCCAACGCACGCTACACATGCAATGCTGCCCGGATCGGCAGTGCAGCGCTACAGGTGTGTCCCTTCGCACGCGCTGCCCACCGGAAGCGCTTCTCATCAACACCACCGTTTCACACGCGCCTTCTCGTGGTCATCGAGTCTCTCTTCATGTCGGTCTACTTACGCCGCAGCACACCTGCTTACTTAATCAGCTCATGTTTACTACAATTCATATTGCTACCAAAGCCGCTCACCTTACTTCGTATGACATTGCTGTGTTGCTATCGCATTCATTGCTTCACCCTTAGGGCGAAACTGTGACATTTTTTGATGTTTATGCGGGAGTTGCTGGGGTTGTCTTTCCTGCACATTTGGCCTTTGATTTGTTTTGCAAACCGACGTGGTATTCTGTGGGTAGCTGGTGCATTGCTCGCTTGTGGGAAACTTGTCTGGTGGCAGAGGCATTGTGTCAGGCTCCACAGGAGGCTCTTCTGGGGCTGCAGCGCCGACATGATGAATGGGTGCTGTTGTATTATGGCAGAGTGTGACGCTTAGGGTTTGCGACGCTTCTGCAGTGACAGCGATTCGTCGGGGTGTTGTACGCGGAAGAAAGTTTATTTGTTGCGAAGTGGTTTGGTCTCCAAATGTACATGGCTCATCCGTAGCTGCTGAAAGAGTATTGTCTTCTTCGTGAAAAGAGCACATGCTGCTGGTGGTTTCTCTCTGACGTATTGTCGGAAAGCTAGTCGGCTTCGATTCATCAGGAAAAGTAATAGTTGTGCTTGAAATGCGGCGTTGTTTCACAGCTGTGGAAGCGTCACGTGACGAGAAACGCGGTGGTGGACCGCGCGTACACGACAACGGTGTGAACGCGTCAGTTGGTTCAGTGACATGATTCTTGCGGCGTGTCGAGAGCATAGATGGTGAATATGGCTCTGTGGTAGTCATCATCTTGCTGGGCGTGCGTTTGTGCATCGTGTTCTCACGAGGATCATGCCATGAGAAACTCATCGGTGATCTCCTCATACGAGACCTTGTTTGGCACTGATGGGGATTGCGAAGTGGAGGCTGTGGGTGACTGCGGCGACACAGTTGAAATGTCTCTAGCTGTTCGATAATGGAGGGATCTGCAGCGTATACCTTAAACTGACTAATCATTTCTTCTTTGATTCTCTCCCACGATTCGTTGGTTTCAAAGATGTGCGTGAGGTAAAACCGAAACGCCTCACCGGCGACGTAGTCATTGAAGTTGGCGACCATCTCCTGTTCCGACCATGATGCAGCGGTTGCGTGGAACTCGAAGAAGCGGAACCAGTCTTCCACGGGCCCATCGTCCGCTGATCCAGCGTACTTGGGGACGTTCAAGGCTTCCAATGGTGCGGTCATGATGCTGATCTGTGTAGTAGGTGGTGGATCTCTGCGCATGGGGCTCACGGCGTGGTGTTCAATTCTTGCATGATGATGTCTGCTCGATGCAGTGACTGCCAGGTCTTTATCCTGTCGACTTGTGTGACGCGATCAGAGGGTTGCGGACGGAAACAAACATGGTCGCCCGAACCCTGCCTTTATTCTTCGTCTTCCTCCTTTCCCCACTAATGCACAGCACCGTCCTTGTGTGGTTCGTTATATATATATGTATGGAGCGAGAGAGAAAGTTAGATCTGCGGTTTGCCCCCCCCCCCCCCCCCGGCCCCCCATTCGAGAAATAGTTGGTACGCCTCTGATGCCGACACAGATTCATTCAACCTACAATGATTTTCCTGTCGGGTTAGAGCGTTTTCAGAAGCACGCGAGAAAAAAACGGTTGAATACGTTCACTACCACTGCTTTGTCATCTGGAAATGATTCAATGGGATTAGTCAGCACGTCACTTCCTCTCCTTAGACCACGTTTTCGCGGGACTTTTGCGCGATTGCTTGGATTTATTTTAAAAAATACATTATTTTCGCTGTTCGCAGAAGCCCGACTACCCTGTTTCTTGCGATTTTATATTCAGCTTTTAATCCTTCATTTTTAGGGGAACGTTTGCAGCGCTTCCAGAGCCAATCCCTAAACGATATGGTACGCATAATATCGGCATTAAGCCAACTAACATTATTTCTGCACTTTTTCATAACAGTATATGTACTTAGGCGCTCAAGGTGTTTAAGTTGAGTGGAAAACGTTTCGTATACCTTATCGAGTGTACTGGCGTCAATAAGCAAAGACCAGTCAAAATTAGTGATGTGTTGGTCGAACGTTTTTGTATTAGTGATTTGAATTTCCGTTTTATTTCTTTTTGTGTTCCCAACCGATTGATGTTCTAAAGCTAGTGAAGGCTTCGAAAGGCGATAGGCCACAAAATAGTGGTCGGCTAACCTTTGATTTATGACGCAAGCAGCCAAGGAATATTCAGATGCGCGCACCACAATGTGGTCTATGCAGGACGCTACCACTCGCTTATCTAAACACTCTTCTCTAGTCGGATGATTTATGATGGATTCCATACCATAAGAAGACAAAATGCATAAGTAATCGGAAACAGTAGTTGACGTGACGCATCGCGTATTTATGCTCAAATCACCAGCTAAGCATAACTGCACAGCTGAACCCCATTTTCCCAGTATTTCATCGAGCTCTGCCAAGAATCGCCTCACACTGTTACATAGTGGACGATATATAGAAAGGAGGATTAAATCTGCATTTGAAATATTTATTTTTATGGCCAGGCATTCCGATATGAACGAACGTAGTATCTAGTCCAGACTAACATACGTGTCCCGGACAAAAATCGCTAAACCACCTCCTCGCCCTCGTGGCCGGGTCACGAAATGTGAGCGATAACCAGACAGCGTAAACATATCGGCACCGACTTGTGGTATGTTTATTTCAGTGAGAACAAAAGCGTCAGCGTAGTTGCTAGCTGCTTCCGCCATCTCTTTAAATTCATTCCAGTACTTTCGGAGGCTTCTTATGTTTACGCTGACTAGAGTAAAATTATGTTGTGACCTAAGGCAAAACGTATTTTTGAAACTTCTAAAATTGATTCATACAGAAACTAGACCCCATTCCGCTTACACAATCCTAGCAATATCAGCTGGCCTGATTACTCGGATCAAAGGTGCACCTTCGACCTTCTTTACAAAGATCTTTCCGCCTTTAACCGAGGCGATCTTGTACCCATTCTCCTTAGACACGGTTCTTGCACGCCAAAACAAACTACGATTTGCCATTGTCAAGTTATCGTTGAAAAAAAAAAAGTCGCAGCTTCGCCCGAAAAGCGAAGCATCGATTGCGATTAGCAAATTAGTAGAGAGCTATTCGGAGTAGGGATAGTAGTTTTATCGGCTGCATAAACATGGCCACATTCGCTTACTAACTGAATTAACAAGCGTGGTGTCAGCGCGCACAAGCAAACATGAATAGATCACACTGAATGACCGCAGACAATGGCTGTCAAAACCCTGGCAGCAAGCGCAGCCACCGCAGCGGGCGAAGGTTCGTGCGGTCTGTCGCTTCAACGGAAACTGAGCGGCGAATGCACGGCGCATACAAAGGTCAGAGCCGTGTGGAGATCGCTTTTAAGAGACGGTGCGGGCGACCGCCACAGCCGGGCAAAGTACAAGCGCTGTTGCTGGCACAGTAGAATGTGCCGCCCCCCTCCCTCCCGCGCTGCCTTCCCGATTTCTTGCTTTCGCATAGGAGATTGAGTGGCCAGTTCTCCTTACGCCCGGTTGCAAGATTAGCATTTGGTGCCGCAGCA
This sequence comes from Dermacentor silvarum, assembly GCF_013339745.2. NCBI lineage: Eukaryota > Metazoa > Arthropoda > Arachnida > Ixodida > Ixodidae > Dermacentor > Dermacentor silvarum. The sequence continues at coordinate 91,126,902 of NC_051164.1, forward strand.
CAGCGTCACTCCGCCTCCCTCCCTCCCATACCCCCACGGCCTTTCGCGCGACGGTCGCGTTTGCTTTCCGCCGTGCGTTCGCTCTCCGTGATAGCGCACGTCCCCCGCGCGTTTTTACTCGCGCATACGGCGCGCGGCGACGATTTTATCGCCCTTGGAGTTTATACGGAACCTGACGGCGACGCCGATGGCGGAAATCCGTTTGAAGTGTCCACATAATTGCTATCGCAATAAAACAATTTGGGTAGAGAACCGTTACGGTGTAACCGCCGCAGTTTGCCTCGTGAATCAAACGAAGCTTCTCTGGCTGCTACAAAAGTGAACCGTATCAGGACTGTCGGGATCGGTGTTAGGTTTACTAGGCACGCGGTGCACCGCCTCTACATCAGTGTTTGAAAAGCTTGCTAGCTCTAACTTGATGACTACCTCTGATAAAACATGCCTTAGGTTTTCATTTTGTTCCAGTGGGAGGCCTTCAATTTCCAAGTTATTCTTCCGAGTGTACTGTTCGTTCTCATTCTGTACATCCTGCAGAAGCTCAAGCTGTATCGCTTGGGCCTTGACTACTTCATTCAAGCACATAATTTCCTCTTCCTAGGCCTGTCCGCGCTCTTTGTTAGCGTTCATCTCCTCCAGTACTGAATCATACTGCTTCGCCACAAAAGAGACCGCTTCCTCTAGTTTAACACTCATGCAAAGCTTAGTGAATTCAGTTTTACGCAGAAGCAGGGAATCCACTTTTGCATGCAGAGTTAACAAAGAAACAATACTGTCTTTTATTTCCCTGAGCTCAGAAGCCAAGGATGGCTCCACAGAACTGCCGTTCCCTGTCTGGCTACTCTCCATCTGTGATGCTGAAGCGTCTCGCTGCCCGCCAACCCGACAGGTTTTGCAGACCCAAGATTCTCGCTTAGCTTGGCTCTTAGTCGCAAAAGTACTAGGCCCTATGCCTGAACAAGGTTGACCCAAATGGTAGCCATGTTTACATTCAGCGCATGACATAAAACGACCATCATCGGGTAACGCACTGTGGCAAGCAATGCACTCTTCAAATACCATGATAAAAGAAAACGAGTTACTTTCACGAGTTCTACGAGTCAGTCCGGCGGAGAAAGGTAAAACAACCGAAATTCAAAGGCAACTGTTCGTACCTAACAAGAACAAGACGATTATGACAGGCTCACACGCTCCGCCGGACTGCAACCGATCATTGGGGAACGCTCGGTTTTACAGTTCCAGTTCTTTGTGTGACGCTGTGGTTGGCCGGCGCTTGACCATCGTTGATGGATGCCAGCTGAGCACGTGCAAGTGTCAGGTGTCCGGTGGGTTGATGACGTCCGATGTTGCAGTGCCTGTGATCCATGCGACAGATATACCAGGCACGTCGACCGTTTTCGAGTGCTACGACGCAGCCAGACCTAACAAGGACAAGGCGATTATGACAGGCTCACACGCTCCGCCGGACTGCAGCCGATTGTTGGGGAACGTTCGGTGTTACGTAAAGCTTCCAGTTCATCGTGTGATGCTTTGATTGTCCGCCCCTTGACCATCATTAATAATAATAATAATAATAATAATAATAATAATAATAATAATAATAATAATAATAATAATAATAATGTAAAGGCGTTTATTGCACGCTAACGTTATGGCCGACCGTTGGATCAGTCAAGGAACCCCGAGCGCGAGCGGCGTAATCCGAGCCATGCGCTGGAGAGACTGACCCACTAGACAGCGCTGGTAAAGATGCCCCACTGTATTCTCCCTGTTCTTGGCTACAATTACCCCGGGGACGAAAAGGGAGCCGTCCGGTGACCTAGCAGTTCGTCACTATTAGTGGATCATAACACGGCTTGAGGCGCTCGATGTTGACGAAGTCGCGTCCACGACGGTGCATGTCCGAAGACGGTTCAACGGGCTGAATCGCAAATGTTCACGGATGAGGCGCGCTGGACGATGCGGTAGGGACGTTCATACTTGGGCAGTAACTTCGAAGACAGACCAGGTGCAACGGAAGGAATCGAGAGTCACACAAACGCGCCAGGAAGAAAGGTGGACGCAGAATTGGTGTCGCCGCGAGTGCTCTTCCTGGCGCTCTTGGTCATTAGAGGTAAAAGCCCGGTTGAGGTCGCGGTACTCTTCGGCAGAAATGGGCCCACATTTAGATGCATGCGGCCGGTATGGTAGCATTGTGTCAATGGTGTGCGATGGATGGCGACCGTACAAGAAATATGGCGAAAAGCCAGTAGTGCTCTGCGTAGCGGTATTGTACGCGTAGGTTACGATCGGCAAAATGGCGTCCCAGTTCATATGGTCGGAGGCGACGTACATTGAGAGCATGTCGCCGAGCGTACGGTTGACGCATTCGTGAGTCCATTGGTTTGAGGATGGTACACCGTTGATGTCCGATGAACAATGTGACACTCTTTGAGAATAGCTTCCTCTACTTTGGAGAGGAAGACACGTCCGCGGTCACTGAGCAGCTCCTGGGGTGGCCCATGACGTAGGATGAATCGATGAAGCAGGAAGGAGGCAACATTGAGCGCTTTAGCTGCCGGAAGCGCCGCAGTTTCAGCGTATCGTGTGAGGTGGTCAACTGCCACAATAGCCCAGCGGTTTCCAGCCACATTATCGGAAAGGGCCCGTACGAATCGACGCTGACGCGCCCAAAGAGCCGAAAGGTAGCAGACCGGTTGGCGAGAGGCGGGGTGAATCATATTATGTCAGGCCATCTTGGGTCAATGTGCATGTGCCACTCGGTATGAGCCGCTCTTCAATGAACCGATTCACTATTGAACGGCCACTCGATACAGGCGTCTCACCTCCTAAATGGAAGGTAGCAAAAGTGGTCCCCCTCCAAAGGCGAAATTTTGTTGCTGAGTTTGTGACGGTAGCTGCCGCTCTTCAATTACCTTATTTCACGCCATCTTGGGTCAATGCGTACGTGCCACTTGGTATGAGCCGCTCTTCAATAAACTGATTCACTATTGAACGGTCACTCGATAGAGGCGTCTCACCTCCTAAATGGAAGGTAGCAAAGAAGGCCCCCTCTACAGGCGAACATGTGTCGCGGAGTTTGCGACGGTAGCTGCATGCCGCTCTTCAATTAACTTATTTCACGCCATCTTGGGTGAATGTGTCTTTGCCACTTGGTATGAGCTGCTCTTCAATGAACCCATTCACAATTGAACGGTCACTCGATAGAGGCGTCTCACCTCTTAAATAGAAGGTAGCGAAAATGCTCCCCCTCCACAGGCGAATTTGTGTCGTTGAGTTTGTGACATTAGCTGCAAGCCGCTCTTCAATGATCTTATGTCACGCCATCTTGGGTCAATGTGGATGTGCCACTCGGTATGATCCGCTCTTCAATGAATCGATTCACTATTGAATGGTCACTCGATACAGGCGTTTCACCTCCTAAATGGAAGGTAGCGAAAATGGTCCTCTTCCACAGGCGAACTTGTGTCGCTGAGTTTGTGGCGGTATCTGCCGCTCTTCAATTACCTAACTTCACGCCATCTTGGGTCAATGCGTATGTGCCACTTCGTATGATCCGCTCTTCAATAAACCGATTCACTATTGAACGGTCACTCGATACAGGCGTCTCACCTCCTAAATGGAAGGTAGCGCAAGTGGTCCCCCTCCACAGGCGAACTTGTGTCGCTGAGTTTGTAGCGGTAGTGGCCGGTGTTCAATTATCTTATTTCACGCCATCTTGGGTCAATGCGTATCTGCCACTTGGTATGAGCCGCTATTCAATAAACCGATCCACTATTGAACGGTCAATCGATCGAGGCGTCTTACCTCCTAAATGGAAGGTAGCGAAAGTGGTCCCCTCCACAGGCGAATATGTGTCGCTGAGTTTGTGACGGTATCTGCCGCTCTTTAATTACCTTACTTCACGCCATCTTGGGTCAATGCGTATGTGTCACTTGGTATGAGCCGATCTTCAATGAACCGATTCACCATTGAATGGTCACTCGTTCAGGCGTCTCACCTCCTAAATGGAAGGTAGCGGAAGTGGTCCCCTCCACAGGCGAACTTGTGTCGCTAAGTTTGTGGCGATATCTGCCGCTCTTCAATTACCTAACTTCACGCCATCTTGGGTCAATGCGTGTGTGCCACTTGGTTTGAGCCGCTCTTCAATGAACCGATTCACTATTGAACGGTCACCCGATAGAGGCGTCTGATCTCCTAAATAGAAGGTAGCGAAAATGGTCCCCCTCCACAGGCGAAATTGTTTTTCCCAGTTTGTGAAGGTAGCTGCCGCTCTTCAATTAACTTATTTCACGCCATCTTGGGTGAATGTGTCTTTGCCACTTGGTATGAGCCGCTCTTCAATGAACCTATTCACTATTGAATGGTCACTCGTTCAGGCGTCTTACCTCCTAAATGGAAGGCAGCGTAGGTGGTCGCCCTCCACGGGCGAACTTGTGTCTCCCATTTTGTGACGGTAGCTGCCGCTCTTCAATTATCTCATTACACGCCATCTTGGGTCAATGCGTATCTGCCACTTGGTAAGAGCCGCTCTTCAATTAACCGATTCACCATTGAACGGTCACTCGATAGAGGCGTCTCACCTCCTAAATGGAAGATAGCGAAAGTGGTCCCCCTCCACAGGCGAACATGTGTCGCTGAGTTTGTGATGGTAGCTGCATGCCGCTCTTCAATTACCTTACTTTCACGCCATCTTGGGTCAATGCGTCTTTGTCACTTGGTATGAGCCGCTCTTCAATGAACCTATTCACTATTGAACGGTCACTCGATACAGGCGTCTTACCTCCTAAATGGAAGATAGCGAAAGTGGTCCCCCTCCACAGGCGAACATGTGTCGCTGAGTTTGTGACGGTAGCTGCCGCTCTTCAATTATCTTATTACACGCCATCTTGGGTCAATGCGTATGTGCCACTTGGTATGAGCCGCTCTTCAATAAACCGATTCACTATTGAATGGTCACTCGATTCAGGCGTCTCACCTCCTAAATGGAAGGTAGCGAAAGTGGTCCCCCTGCACAGGCGAACTTGTGTCGCTGAGTTTGTGACGTTAGCTGCATGCCGCTCTTCAATTACCTTTTTTCACGCCATCTTGGGTGAATGTGTCTTTGCCACTTGGTATGAGCCACTCTTCAATGAACCTCCACAATTGAATTGTCACTCGTTCAAGCGTCTTACCTCCTAAATGGAAGTAGCGAAGGGGTCCCCTCCACAGGCGAAATTATTGTGTCGCTGAGTTTGTGGGTAGCTGCCGCTCTTCAATTAACTTATTACGCCATCTTGGGTCAATGCGTATGTGCCACTTGGTATGAGCCGCTCTTCAGTGAACCTGTTCACTATTGAACGGTCACTGGAGACAGGCGTCTTACCTCCTAAATGGAAGATAGCGAAAGTGGTCCCCCTCCACAGGCGAACATGTGTCGCTGAGTTTGTGATGGTAGCTGCATGCCGCTCTTAAATTAACTTATTTCACGCCATCTTGAGTGAATGTGTCTTTGCCACATGGTATGAGCCGCTCTTCAGTGAACCTGTTCACTATTGAACGGTCACTGGAGACAGGCGTCTTACCTCCTAAATGGAAGATAGCGAAAGTGGTCCCCCTCCACAGGCGAACATGTGTCGCTGAGTTTGTGATGGTAGCTGCATGCCGCTCTTAAATTAACTTATTTCACGCCATCTTGAGTGAATGTGTCTTTGCCACATGGTATGAGCCGCTCTTCAGTGAACCTGTTCACTATTGAACGGTCACTGGAGACAGGCGTCTTACCTCCTAAATGGAAGATAGCGAAAGTGGTCCCCCTCCACAGGCGAACATGTGTCGCTGAGTTTGTGATGGTAGCTGCATGCCGCTCTTAAATTAACTTATTTCACGCCATCTTGAGTGAATGTGTCTTTGCCACATGGTATGAGCCGCTCTTCAGTGAACCTGTTCACTATTGAACGGTCACTGGAGACAGGCGTCTTACCTCCTAAATGGAAGATAGCGAAAGTGGTCCCCCTCCACAGGCGAACATGTGTCGCTGAGTTTGTGATGGTAGCTGCATGCCGCTCTTAAATTAACTTATTTCACGCCATCTTGAGTGAATGTGTCTTTGCCACATGGTATGAGCCGCTCTTCAGTGAACCTGTTCACTATTGAACGGTCACTGGAGACAGGCGTCTTACCTCCTAAATGGAAGATAGCGAAAGTGGTCCCCCTCCACAGGCGAACATGTGTCGCTGAGTTTGTGATGGTAGCTGCATGCCGCTCTTAAATTAACTTATTTCACGCCATCTTGAGTGAATGTGTCTTTGCCACATGGTATGAGCCGCTCTTCAGTGAACCTGTTCACTATTGAACGGTCACTGGAGACAGGCGTCTTACCTCCTAAATGGAAGATAGCGAAAGTGGTCCCCCTCCACAGGCGAACATGTGTCGCTGAGTTTGTGATGGTAGCTGCATGCCGCTCTTAAATTAACTTATTTCACGCCATCTTGAGTGAATGTGTCTTTGCCACATGGTATGAGCCGCTCTTCAGTGAACCTGTTCACTATTGAACGGTCACTGGAGACAGGCGTCTTACCTCCTAAATGGAAGATAGCGAAAGTGGTCCCCCTCCACAGGCGAACATGTGTCGCTGAGTTTGTGATGGTAGCTGCATGCCGCTCTTAAATTAACTTATTTCACGCCATCTTGAGTGAATGTGTCTTTGCCACATGGTATGAGCCGCTCTTCAGTGAACCTGTTCACTATTGAACGGTCACTGGAGACAGGCGTCTTACCTCCTAAATGGAAGATAGCGGAAGTGGTCCCCTCCACAGGCGAACATGTGTCGCTGAGTTTGTGATGGTAGCTGCATGCCGCTCTTAAATTAACTTATTTCACGCCATCTTGAGTGAATGTGTCTTTGCCACATGGTATGAGCCGCTCTTCAGTGAACCTGTTCACTATTGAACGGTCACTGGAGACAGGCGTCTTACCTCCTAAATGGAAGATAGCGAAAGTGGTCCCCCTCCACAGGCGAACATGTGTCGCTGAGTTTGTGATGGTAGCTGCATGCCGCTCTTAAATTAACTTATTTCACGCCATCTTGAGTGAATGTGTCTTTGCCACATGGTATGAGCCGCTCTTCAGTGAACCTGTTCACTATTGAACGGTCACTGGAGACAGGCGTCTTACCTCCTAAATGGAAGATAGCGAAAGTGGTCCCCCTCCACAGGCGAACATGTGTCGCTGAGTTTGTGATGGTAGCTGCATGCCGCTCTTAAATTAACTTATTTCACGCCATCTTGAGTGAATGTGTCTTTGCCACATGGTATGAGCCGCTCTTCAGTGAACCTGTTCACTATTGAACGGTCACTGGAGACAGGCGTCTTACCTCCTAAATGGAAGATAGCGAAAGTGGTCCCCCTCCACAGGCGAACATGTGTCGCTGAGTTTGTGATGGTAGCTGCATGCCGCTCTTAAATTAACTTATTTCACGCCATCTTGAGTGAATGTGTCTTTGCCACATGGTATGAGCCGCTCTTCAGTGAACCTGTTCACTATTGAACGGTCACTGGAGACAGGCGTCTTACCTCCTAAATGGAAGATAGCGAAAGTGGTCCCCCTCCACAGGCGAACATGTGTCGCTGAGTTTGTGATGGTAGCTGCATGCCGCTCTTAAATTAACTTATTTCACGCCATCTTGAGTGAATGTGTCTTTGCCACATGGTATGAGCCGCTCTTCAGTGAACCTGTTCACTATTGAACGGTCACTGGAGACAGGCGTCTTACCTCCTAAATGGAAGATAGCGAAAGTGGTCCCCCTCCACAGGCGAACATGTGTCGCTGAGTTTGTGATGGTAGCTGCATGCCGCTCTTAAATTAACTTATTTCACGCCATCTTGAGTGAATGTGTCTTTGCCACATGGTATGAGCCGCTCTTCAGTGAACCTGTTCACTATTGAACGGTCACTGGAGACAGGCGTCTTACCTCCTAAATGGAAGATAGCGAAAGTGGTCCCCCTCCACAGGCGAACATGTGTCGCTGAGTTTGTGATGGTAGCTGCATGCCGCTCTTAAATTAACTTATTTCACGCCATCTTGAGTGAATGTGTCTTTGCCACATGGTATGAGCCGCTCTTCAGTGAACCTGTTCACTATTGAACGGTCACTGGAGACAGGCGTCTTACCTCCTAAATGGAAGATAGCGAAAGTGGTCCCCCTCCACAGGCGAACATGTGTCGCTGAGTTTGTGATGGTAGCTGCATGCCGCTCTTAAATTAACTTATTTCACGCCATCTTGAGTGAATGTGTCTTTGCCACATGGTATGAGCCGCTCTTCAGTGAACCTGTTCACTATTGAACGGTCACTGGAGACAGGCGTCTTACCTCCTAAATGGAAGATAGCGAAAGTGGTCCCCCTCCACAGGCGAACATGTGTCGCTGAGTTTGTGATGGTAGCTGCATGCCGCTCTTAAATTAACTTATTTCACGCCATCTTGAGTGAATGTGTCTTTGCCACATGGTATGAGCCGCTCTTCAGTGAACCTGTTCACTATTGAACGGTCACTGGAGACAGGCGTCTTACCTCCTAAATGGAAGATAGCGAAAGTGGTCCCCCTCCACAGGCGAACATGTGTCGCTGAGTTTGTGATGGTAGCTGCATGCCGCTCTTAAATTAACTTATTTCACGCCATCTTGAGTGAATGTGTCTTTGCCACATGGTATGAGCCGCTCTTCAGTGAACCTGTTCACTATTGAACGGTCACTGGAGACAGGCGTCTTACCTCCTAAATGGAAGATAGCGAAAGTGGTCCCCCTCCACAGGCGAACATGTGTCGCTGAGTTTGTGATGGTAGCTGCATGCCGCTCTTAAATTAACTTATTTCACGCCATCTTGAGTGAATGTGTCTTTGCCACATGGTATGAGCCGCTCTTCAGTGAACCTGTTCACTATTGAACGGTCACTGGAGACAGGCGTCTTACCTCCTAAATGGAAGATAGCGAAAGTGGTCCCCCTCCACAGGCGAACATGTGTCGCTGAGTTTGTGATGGTAGCTGCATGCCGCTCTTAAATTAACTTATTTCACGCCATCTTGAGTGAATGTGTCTTTGCCACATGGTATGAGCCGCTCTTCAGTGAACCTGTTCACTATTGAACGGTCACTGGAGACAGGCGTCTTACCTCCTAAATGGAAGATAGCGAAAGTGGTCCCCCTCCACAGGCGAACATGTGTCGCTGAGTTTGTGATGGTAGCTGCATGCCGCTCTTAAATTAACTTATTTCACGCCATCTTGAGTGAATGTGTCTTTGCCACATGGTATGAGCCGCTCTTCAGTGAACCTGTTCACTATTGAACGGTCACTGGAGACAGGCGTCTTACCTCCTAAATGGAAGATAGCGAAAGTGGTCCCCCTCCACAGGCGAACATGTGTCGCTGAGTTTGTGATGGTAGCTGCATGCCGCTCTTAAATTAACTTATTTCACGCCATCTTGAGTGAATGTGTCTTTGCCACATGGTATGAGCCGCTCTTCAGTGAACCTGTTCACTATTGAACGGTCACTGGAGACAGGCGTCTTACCTCCTAAATGGAAGATAGCGAAAGTGGTCCCCCTCCACAGGCGAACATGTGTCGCTGAGTTTGTGATGGTAGCTGCATGCCGCTCTTAAATTAACTTATTTCACGCCATCTTGAGTGAATGTGTCTTTGCCACATGGTATGAGCCGCTCTTCAGTGAACCTGTTCACTATTGAACGGTCACTGGAGACAGGCGTCTTACCTCCTAAATGGAAGATAGCGAAAGTGGTCCCCCTCCACAGGCGAACATGTGTCGCTGAGTTTGTGATGGTAGCTGCATGCCGCTCTTAAATTAACTTATTTCACGCCATCTTGAGTGAATGTGTCTTTGCCACATGGTATGAGCCGCTCTTCAGTGAACCTGTTCACTATTGAACGGTCACTGGAGACAGGCGTCTTACCTCCTAAATGGAAGATAGCGAAAGTGGTCCCCCTCCACAGGCGAACATGTGTCGCTGAGTTTGTGATGGTAGCTGCATGCCGCTCTTAAATTAACTTATTTCACGCCATCTTGAGTGAATGTGTCTTTGCCACATGGTATGAGCCGCTCTTCAGTGAACCTGTTCACTATTGAACGGTCACTGGAGACAGGCGTCTTACCTCCTAAATGGAAGATAGCGAAAGTGGTCCCCCTCCACAGGCGAACATGTGTCGCTGAGTTTGTGATGGTAGCTGCATGCCGCTCTTAAATTAACTTATTTCACGCCATCTTGAGTGAATGTGTCTTTGCCACATGGTATGAGCCGCTCTTCAGTGAACCTGTTCACTATTGAACGGTCACTGGAGACAGGCGTCTTACCTCCTAAATGGAAGATAGCGAAAGTGGTCCCCCTCCACAGGCGAACATGTGTCGCTGAGTTTGTGATGGTAGCTGCATGCCGCTCTTAAATTAACTTATTTCACGCCATCTTGAGTGAATGTGTCTTTGCCACATGGTATGAGCCGCTCTTCAGTGAACCTGTTCACTATTGAACGGTCACTGGAGACAGGCGTCTTACCTCCTAATGGAAGATAGCGAAAG